>NC_135657.1:41749798-41883634 GCF_964188315.1 Podarcis muralis
ATTGCAGGGGATTGGACTAGATGATCCTTTGGGTCTCTTCCAATTCTACAATTCTATGAGTCTACATTTTCCCTGGCACCCAGTATTCTCTAATCCTCAGCTTTGCCAGAAGTCCTGACTACTCAGCCAATAACCACTGAAATGTGCACAACAAACTGAACCACCACTTTCTGCCAGGGAAATCAATACACCATGAAAAAACGTATAAGAAAACAGATAAGAAACAAGTTGTTCAACTTCAAAGATCTGCCCTCTCTCCAGACAACACTGTGAGCAGTAAGTTGCAAGAGAGCCAGACTTTAAAATGTAGCTTGATTCAATAAAAAACCATTGTTTTTGTTCATTCCGTCTGTTTATTTTCATCTTTTAAGCTCATGTGGGAAGCCCCCTCTACCGCCCACATTAAATCGCATGTTTACAATGTGATTGAAACTCAGACTTAAGCCTTTTTCAGCAACAAGAAGGTTCTTTTGGAGGGGCAAATGGCTTTCTCGCTTCTAAACTGTTCTGAATCATTTCAGTAGAACTTTGACACCCAGGAGTCAATGGCATAATGGGTGGTGTTTCTGAACCACCACCCCGGTAGTGACCTTCCTGTGGCTTTCCTAGGTGGTGCAAGGACAGGGCAGGGTGGTGGTGAAGATGGGGCTACAAGGGCACAATAACAGGATCAATCCATTGTTCCCGCTGGTGTGTTCTCATAGTCGCAACCTCACAGCTGCCCTGCCCTGCCCTGGCCCATCCCAGCATCAGGTCTCATGACTCTGGAGGCAGATCCCCACCTTCAGGGGATGAGATCAAGGATTCTCAGTCAGAAGGCCACATAAGGCCTACTATATAGGACTCAGTTTCAGTTTGTTGCTGAAGCAACATCAGAGTTCTTGTCTCCTACAGCCTAGTCTCTCCTATAGCCCCAGTCATGGAGAGAAGTGCTTACAAGATTAACATGGGTGCCAGTGGCACTCAGGCCAGGGGATTTTGCATTGCCATCCTTGCACTTCATTACAGAAGCACTGACACCAGAGTCCCTCCTGCTGCTCTGTCAATGTAGACTACCAGACCAAGCTGAGCCCCTTTAACAAAAGAGACGCCTTCTAGTGAAGGTTGGGTTAGCAAATGGGATGCTGCAGGTGCTCCTACGTATATTTGTAGAATGGCAACATCCCCGGTGAGCTGTTCACAACCTGAAGGTAGACAGAGGCTGAAGAGGTCAAGCACACAGACGGTACATGAAACAAAGGCTCTTCATTTATGGTCAACAAACCAGCAGCTATCCTACAGTGACCGAGTGGGGACTCAGCTACACAGCTGCAAATAAAACGTTTTAAATGTGTTGTAAAGTGCAAGATACAAATGTGACACTAGATGGTGACAGTAAGCTATGCAAAATTCAATGTATTTTTCAAAATGTTTTCTTTTTAAAAAAGCATTTTCACAGCGTTTCTTCTATGTGTAGATTCTACCTAGGAGAGCTTCTGGTCCTACTGAGACTTGTGTCCTAGGAACCTCTTGCTCAGGCTTCCTCAACCTCGGCCCTCCAGATGTTTTGGACTACAATTCCCATCATCCCTGACCACTGGTCCTGCTAGCTAGGGATCATGGGAGTTGTAGGCCAAAAACATCTGGAAGGCCAAGGTTGAAGAAGCCTGTTCTTGCTTAACTGAAAGAAATATGGGGAAATTTGCAGATTTATAGGAGCAGTAACTAATCAGTATATAGCTTGGAGTCATCTGATCATAACACAGCAAGGTTTGAGTCACAGCTTGGGCTGGATTGTGAGTTTGCTGCTGTAGCTACCTTAGCAGCGGGGCCTACCTCGCATGTAGTAAATATCAAGAGCAGGATTCAAAGCCAACCATGCTGGATTAAGACCAAGGCGTTCTTCTTGCAAATATACTTTCCTCTTCACATGTCCTAGACTTCTAAAGCAAGTTTCTGAGGCAGTGTGACTTTTATTGAGGCATCATCCAAATATCTACTCCCTCCACTTACGGACACGCAATTCAGATGTTAGTGTATTCATCTTCACTTAATGATGTGTTCTCCAAATAACAAGCCTCCCCTTAAAATATTGCCCCTAGGAAACTAAGCTGTTTCAGTTTCTGCTAATGTATATCAGATATGCATGTGGATATTTAATAATCCTCTTATTGTGTGTTAATTAAGCTTAAATTGGTTCTTAAGTTCCACTAACTGTGGTTTAGTAGCTATATGATTTACATAATTTCAAATTACACAACCAATGAAGCACTAATTACTGTACTTTTCTACTATATTGGAATTTGCTGCAAAATATCCAAGCCTTTAATTGGTGTGGGATGAAATTAAGTTGCTATTTTTATACATGCACTAATTACAAGAGAAGAATTATGCTACAAAGCTTTTGACTTGCAGTTGATCTAATATCAGCATGAGTTTTTCATCTCTGCCTATGTAGGTATGATTAATTGCAAATGAATATAAAACATACATTTAGCAGGTAATTTACAAACCCATTGAAGTAAATTTCCACTACAGGTGAAAAGAGGGGGGGGAGACCATAATATATACACACTATAACTCTCCTCTATAGCTCTTCATGATGTGATACCTGGTTTAAAACCATAGCATCTCCAACTGGCAACATGGGCCAATCACATTGGTCTTTCCCAGTTGTCACCCAAGCAAGCAGAAATTCAGCTGGTAAGAGAAGCCAACCCACTAGATCAGACTAAAGGCTAATCTAGTCTAGCATTCTGTTGCTACAGTGGCTAGCCAGATGTCTGTTGGGCGCCCACAAACAGGGCATGAACTCTGTAGCTCCCTCCTGCGAATGATTCACAACAACCAGTATTCAGCATGGTTTGCCATCATGACTAATAACTGTTGATAGCCTTCCATGAATTTTACAGCTGGCCTGGTCTGTGACCATCTTGAGGCCATCAATTCCAGTTTAGCTCTATGCTGTGTGAAGAAATACTGGTTATTCTTTTGTTTCTCCTGCATCACAAAATCCTTTAGCTTCATTGTTTGGCTCAGGTTTCAATAATATGAAAAGGGGATAAAAGGGGATATGAAAAGTTGCTAGTCTCTCTAGCAACTTTCTCCACCTTATGCATAATTTTATATAGATCTACCATGCTCCCTTTCTCATCTTTTTTTAAAGAGTTAAAGCCTCAGACCCATGCCCTCAAACATTTCACCAATGAAAATAGGGACGACCTATTCCATCATCGGGACGTGGGTGACGCTGTGGGTTAAACCACAGAGCCTAGGACTTGCCGATCAGAAGGTTGGCAGTTTGAATCCCCTCGATGGGGTGAGCTCCCGTTGCTCGGTCCCTGCTCCTGCCAACCTAGCAGTTCGAAAGCACCTCAAAGTGCAAGTAAATAAATAGGTACCACTCCAGCGAGAAGGCAAACGGCGATTCCCTGTGCTGCTCTAGTTTGCCAGAAGCGGCTTAGGTATGCTGGCCACATGACCCAGAAGCTGTACGCCGGCTCCCTTGGCCAATAAAGCGAGATGAGTGCCGCAGCCCCAGAGTCGGTCACGACTGGACCTAATGGTCAGGGGTCCCTTTACCTTTACCTTATTCCATCATCATCATAATTTTATTATTTATACCCCGCCCATCTGATTGGGTTGCCCCAGGCACTCTAGGCAGCTACCAACATATATAAAAACAGAATAAAACATTAAACATTAAAAAATATTTCCTATACAGGGGCTGCCTTCAACTGTCTTCTAAAGGCTGCATAATTACTTATCACCTTGGCCTGGGCGATAATGCCATTTCTCCATGAACATAGGGATGTCCTCAGGAAAAGCGGGACATTCTGGGATCAAATAAAAAACCGGGATAGCTTCTGTAAATCCAGGACTGTCTCTGGAAAATAGGGACACTTGGAGGGTCTTCAGACATTGTAACCTTTCCTTCTAGGGCTGTTACTCCAAACCTTTGATCATTTTGGTTGACTTTTATGCACCTTTTCCAGCTCTACAATATCCTTTTCCAGATATGGCAACCAGAACTGTGTACAGTATTCCAGCTGTGATCAGCCCCGAATCTCAACATTTTTCTGCTGCTGGGGGCACCGCTTATTTGCCATGCTGCAGAGAAGGCAAACAAGTTTAACTTTATGTTAAATCAGACCCCCCAAAAATGTAGTAGCCCATCTGCCAACATATCTAACACATGCTTTTTAACAAGACCAATCAGACTGCAATCCTATGCATGCTTCCATGGATGTAACTCCTACTGAACTCATTGGGACTTCTAAGCAGAGCTACATAGGTTTGTTCTGCATGTTGCCCAATGGACTGTCAGGTTAAACAGTGTTTTGCTCAAGTGTTCTACTGAGTGTTCACGACACACATGACACTTGCAGTGGGCACATGATGTATTATTATTCACTATATCTATTATTAAGCTTGGGCGGGGTAACATCAATACAGTGGCAGTGGGTTGCCTTCACATACTCATTGCTTTCAATAATGGAATCTTATGCTTAATGGTTATGAAAACAATTCTTTTGCAGCAGAAGAATGGATGTATTTTTTGAAAATTGATTTGTTAGGGCTTATTTTCTTGTGGCTGATTCAGCCCCATGAAAAGCAGGGAGGGGGTGCAGATTACATCCACGTTTAAAATTGTGTGTTGCAGCAATACAGACCACCTGAGCAATGGATTGGGTGGAAATAGAAAATTGTGTTATTTTTCTTGATAACTATTGGGAGGGGTAGAAAAAGAGGATAGTTTTTTACACTTACATTCTTAATAAGCAGATGTTCTAGGAATACAAAGAACAAGCGGTCCTTTTCACAAAAAGTTTCAACGTGGCGAGATGATGGAATTGCTGACAGTGTTGTTTGAGAAGGCAGACCCTTGTATTTATTTCATTTATTAATTTTGATGTAATTTTTATTGGGTTTTCAACAATAAATAAATACAAAAGCAGGGGAAGTTATATGTTCAGTAATGTATGTTTATACAAGCACATTACACCATTATACTTTCCTCACTCAGCAAACAAACATACAGAGAACCACCATAGGGAACTTCCCTGCCCTGACTATATTTTGATTTAGCTAATTAGTTATAAGTGCAGATCCTCTGTCTTGTTATATTTGGAATAAATATAGATTTTTTTCATCACAGTATGGTTTCCTGAGTATTCTTTATGGGTGTGCTGACAAAAAGTGTGTATAATATCTAAACTACCCAAAATCCCATTCAGATGTAATATCTGTCTGTCAGTATGCTTTATATTAGCCTGATTCCTGAGGACTGAAACACTACTTTGCTCATCTTTATAGGCAAGAGAGTGGTTTGAGAGAGCTCATTGAATCCAGTTGGAAGCCTTTGTCTAAATATGAGGCACCAGGCTTTTATTGCCTTGACTTCTTGCTAAGTAGACTAGCTCCAACAGAACCCAATTCCTGTTAGAACAGATTGAGGAGAAAGGTCCTTTGAAGTCATGGCAACAAAAAATCAAATCCACATCATCATGGATTTCTTCATAAAATGGTCATCCAGGAGTTGGGTAGGGTAGGCAGGAAGTATCCTTTCACTGCTTGTTGCTTTTCAGTTGCATTGCATTTCTTTTCCTGTCTTAAAAAGCAAATTAAAATTTCCTGGACCATCTATTTCTGAATATTGCTGTGGCAGGAAAAGCTTTGGCATCTGCCAATCCCATCATCTGTGGCTCAAGCAAAATCTCTACACTTTATAGTATTCCTGACTCGGTCATATCATTAGCTGTGGAGTGCGAAGGCAGAAAGAACTCTGACAGCTCTGGTTTCAATTGCAAAAGCCTAATCAGGTAAATACCATTAAAAAAATGTACACAAACTACTGGAGGGATGGTGGGGAGAGCTTAATTTTCAAAACAAGGGACATACTTGCTTAGGAGAGATGTGCATGTGCAGCCTAAAACCTGGCCAGATTGCTTCTGACACAGCTATTTCCCCTGTGGAAGAGGCAGGCTCAGGGAAGGCCCTGCCGTTAAGCAGAGTGAGGCAGCTGCCTCAGGCAAGAGATGCTGGAGAGTGGCGAAGTGTTGGAGGGAACACCTGTATATGCCCCTACACCAGGAAAATTGTGAAACTGCCATAAAAGCATCCTATGGATCTGGCTATCCTGCATTATTCCCAATTTCATATTCTGCTTGGGCCCAAACCATGTGGAATTGGCAACTACATCACTCCAGTACCATATGAATCAGCCCTTACAATACAGTTTATTCATCTTTGTATAGTCATCCATTTAATCTCCTCTCTTCCTTGTATGATTAATTACATTTCCCCCACGGTCTGCATGGCTGCAATTCTGCAAATCAATTTTCATTTTGTTACTTTATGTACATTTTCTAGGATAATTTGGATTTTTGCTCAATCCTTGTTGCCGTTCCAAAAAGCTGCCAATGTAAATTACCTACAGATTTAATTGATGTACTCCTTAATCTCACTACCAGATAATTAATGACAGTGCTTTACAATGAAACATTTACAAAACACCTAAAGTTGGGTCCATAGTTGCCTCATTTCCAAGTAAATAAACTCTAACACCAATACTGATTGCAAGATCATGGATCCAAAACTTCCTGGAACCATTTCTGTCATTGTTTTGTGTGTGTTATGTTTGTTTGAATGTGTTCTGTGTTTTCATTATACCCACCAATGTAAATTCCAAAATTCTATTGTGGCCACAGAATAAACTGTAATATATCAGTTGAAATCAAAAGCATTAGCAAATATATTACTGTGAAGGACAGAAATTGGAGATTGTTGGACCTTTCCCATTCAATGTTGACAAGCAAAAGGACTGTGGCTTCCGGGTTAGCGCGATCGGCTAATGGCGGATTCCCTCCGAGCTCCGGAGGGAATCGGCTCTGCTGGGGACGGGTCTTGCTGCGACGGCGACGCGGAGACCCTCAGAAACCGCAGGCGCTGAAGCCTGCGGACTTGGTGACTCGGCGGGCACCTTAAGCGCCCCCCAACCCACGAAGAGCCTTTTTAAAGGCTTCGGAGAGGGTACGGAGAGTGGCGTGGTGCTGTGAGTAGACCGCTACTTCAGTGGAGCGAAGCCGCGAGCCATGGCCGGAGAGCGCTGACTTTTTCCCCTAAATTCGGACCTGAAAAGAAACAACCCGTGAGTAGAACGGAATTCGGACTTTAAAATTCTTACCCTTGAATTCGGTACGACCGGGGGATGTGCTAAAGGGAAGTCCGCACCCCCCCTCCTACAAACGATCTAAAGCAAGAACCGGAGAACTAAGGTGGAGAGACCACTCTTCTCGGTGTGAGATAAAAGAAATTAACTTCCATGATTTGATAAAAGAAGTTTTTGTGCTGGAGTGTGAGAGTGAAATTTTAGAAGCTTTTTGTGTAAACCCCCCCCCCCCCCGGACCCGGGAGCGTCCTGCGTCTGAGTCTGTTGAAGAGGAATAAAGAGTTTGACAGCTGTCAAAGCTGTCAAACGGGCAGTTTAAGGCTAAAAGATTGTTATTTAATATCTCTCTGGACTAAATGTGTTACAATTGAATTAAAATTGTTGGAAACAAAGAAGAAATAAACAACGAGGCAAAGGATTGTTGGAAAAAAGTTACTAAGTAACTAGAATCCCTCTAGGGGGAATTCTGAGACATTACAGTGGCTGCAGATGGAAAATTACAGGCAGAGATAGAAATAATGTTTCTTCTCGTGGGAATGTTGCAAGAGCAGAGTCTGGCTATGAACAAACAACTTATGACCTTGACCTCTGGAATAAGCAGCTCTGCTGAATGCACTAAGGACTTGACTGAGGAAAAATCTGCAGCTGAATCAGAAGAGATATTTCAAGAACTGGAGGAAAGTAAGGAAGGAATGGAGAAAACACAGATGGAAAGAACCAACCAGAAGCTTATACTAGTGGATTATAAGGAAGAAGACCTTTGGATTACATGGATCACAAATCTGCAAAAGATGCGAAAGATGAAGGAGGGGGCCCCTGGAGTATTTGGAATACAGGAACTTAAAAGAAATAAGAAATATGATTGGGGCTTCCACTTTGAAGATGAAGGATTGGTGGATCTTTTGCAGCAGCTGTCTTCAAGTGCTCTGGTGGGAAGAAAAATCTGGTTTGATAGTGATAGAACTCCTTCGAGATTCGATGACCAACACAAAAGACTACCAACAAAACCGGCAGAGAGGGACTGAAAGAGACTTGAAGGCCTCGGACGTGAGGAATCCAGGCTAAGAACTGTTATTATGGACATGTACTTGGGATGGGATTGAAACCGGGGAAGGGAGGGAGGGGAAAAAAGAATCTTAAAAATGTTTATGACTTCTGGGTTTAGGTAGTATGAGCTATATCTAATATAAGAATGGGAAATCTGTGGAAGAGAACTTGGGTCGACCTTAGGAAAGAATTTAATTGTTATAAGAGAGGTGGATAAGGAAATTTGGCCAACTAAGAAGAGTTAAGTCAAAAAGTAATATTAATATGGTAAGGAGGAGAGATAAGAACTTGCTGACTGAATTATGGGAATCGGGATGTATGAAGGGGGGTGGGGGGAAGTCAGGGAATAAGGTTAAGAAAGTAAGGATCTGAAATTATACATGTTTTTGTCTTTGTCCTTTTTGTGTGTGTGATGTCTTTATAAAATGTGAAAATCCAATAAAAATTTATTTAAAAAAAAGACAAGCAAAAGGACTGTGAATGTCAATGGTATCTAATTTAACTATTAATTTCTGATTTACGCAGTTAAGCAAAATTGGTGGCATTTGAAACAATACTTGCACAATATATTTACCAGAATAAGGTCTAAGTGGAGGCTGATTGATGAGACAAGAATGTGTATAATACAGGCAACAACTGTATAATTAACAAATATGTGTAGCGATGATTCAATTATGTTTTCAATATAGGGTACCAAAGAACATTATCAATACAGTGTAGGTGCTTGGAAGAATATTTAGTTTAGAATATTAATGGGGGGAGAAAACTTTCCAAATACTAGGTATGAGAATTCATAGGTCACCCATACCCTTTAAAAACATCATAAGGTATGTCAAGCAATCATGTGGTGCATATCACTGAACATATGAATTCCACCTTTAAATGGTGTGAAAAGTGTTTTATCACATTTCAGTCTTTAAAATTGCTACTGAGCAAGCACTGCAAAATTCACAATGGAATCAGTGCGATAGGAAGAGACATTGACAGTCACTAGATTGAGAACTTGCAAACTCACTATGTGCAGATATTTTATTCAGTTCCCTTTAGGTTAGTAAATGAAGAAGCTTACATGAGTTGAATTCCTAACATTATAATGGCATGATGGGGCCCTTCCACTACAAGATTGCACAATGAAATAATGGTCATATCTTTTTTTTTAATCCAACAGAATTTGTTCATCATGACATTTAGGATTGAACCTTTTTCATAGGATTAAAAAAAACAACTTCTGTGAATGTGCATTAGGGAGAAGTCATTGTCTGGTTACAGGATGTGTGCTTTGCCTGTGAAAAGGCAATACTGTGATAGTTGGGCCAATAGTCTGACTCTGTATGAGGGAGCTTCCTATGCCTTATATCAGGGTTGAGGAACCTGTGGACCTTCCAGATATTGTTGACTCCAACTCTCATCAGCTACAACAAGATGACCAATCATGTGGAATGATGGGAGTTGGAGGCCAGCAATATCTGAAGGACCACAACATCCCTACTTCTGCCTTATATCTATTGAATGAGGGAAATGTACAATCCTATGTGCCTTTAGTTGACACAGCCCACCCGCTTCCCCATCTGCCTTCATCCCAAGACCGTTGGCCATGCTGCAGGAGTGATCGCAGTATTGTTTAAGAGCAGAAATCATGCCTTCAAAAAATAACTTTTGTACCCCTGCATCAGGTTCTAAGATAACTCACAACTTCCAAGGAAAGAGGAGAAATCAATATCCTTTTGTTCTTTATTAGATCCCCAGAATTAGTTAAGAGCTGCTTTATACTCAGAGGCAAACTAAATGTGATGTTTTGTCACATAGTTTGCCTTGGCATGTTGATTTTTCTTTTAACGTTTAGCCAGCGCGAGGAAAGGGAGTGTGAAAGCTGGATTGGACTGTGGCATTAGCGGAAGAGGGTTTAAACCTTTCCCCTCTCTCCCCATACATCTGCTATTTACAATGGGAAGGAAGTTCCAACTGGCACCAGTTGAAGTTTTCCTTCCAGTTCAGGCCCCATGGTCCTAATCCATCTACCGTGCACACAGGCCAGCTGTTTGTTAAGAAAAATCAACTCCACAAGAGCAACCTATGTTACTCATGTCATTCCTAGCTTGTCCCTAATTTCCATCAGCCTATAAACTGGGGACAGCCATTGTGGTGCTCCAGTCAGGGATGGCCAGAACAGCCTCTAAAGGGCAGTGCTACCCCTGCTCTATCTGGGATGTAGCTCTCTCAAGTCTCAGGCGGGGGTATTCTCCCAGCCCTGCCACTCAATTTCTTTTAATGGGAAATTAAGCCTGGGTCCTTTCCCATGCAAACCATCAGCTCTACCATTGAAGTACAGCCCCCTGCTTGTTGTTTTGATACACCCTCAAGGCACCATTGCTACCATGCTGATCATCTAAGAGTTCGTCCTTCGCTATTTCCCCACCCCCCATTGTCAGAAACCTTATTAAAAGGTTTTCCCAGTGAAGTGCTTCCATGCTGTAGCAAGCACCTTTATGGTACCGCAACTCAGAGAGGAGATCTGTCGAGCTTGATTTAATCAAGCCAAGGTTTTAAGAACAAGTGTCAGGCTGATAAAATTGCCTGTGGCACCAAGTGAGTTAAGGGGAGATGTGCATAGCTTCGGATTGCTGTTCTCCTATAAATTTCCTGCTGTGCTAGTAGCTTTCCCAAAATGATATTGGAAGACAAAAAAAACAAAAGAGTGTAACTATAGTACATCAACTTTGTGAGAATCGATAGATATATATTTTTTTCCCCTCCCCTACACCAGCAGAATGATTCTGGCAACCCTAGACATATTCGGCCATTTATCCTTGTGTAGTGCTTTTGGATTTCATGGGACTACTCTTAACTAAAGAGAATGGAAATTGCAGGTTTATAATTCATTATATTTGCGCTCTACACTTCCTTCAAGGAGCTCGAGGCAATGTATTATGAGGGATCCCATTTTTTATCCTTTCAGCACACTGATGCAATAGGTCATGCTGAGAGATAAGAGCAGTTCGCACATCCATGGTCATTACCTTAGGAGTGCAACATCAAAAGGCAACTTGCAGTTATGAATGTGGCATCGCAGGGGCAACATCACAGGCAAAATTTTCATGTTAACTTCAGATACAGTGTTTTTCAATGGAGTCAGTTTACACATTCAAGGTCCATTTGTACCATGGGCTTATCTGATCGCATAGCGGTAGGACATAACCGGTATGCCTGCCCCACCTCTGATGTACCAGATACCCATACATAGATATAAATATGGAATAATTGTGTACTGGGAACTGTGGTGGCTGCCTACATGGTTGGGCCAGAATGGCTTGGGAGCTGGGAGTGACAAGTGACCCAACTTGTGACAAGTCACAAGTTCTGCTCCTTTCACTTTCAGGACCCAAACTCCACACCCTTCTGAAAGGGAATAAAGCTCCTGAAAGTGAAAGGAGCAGAATGCCACCCCCCTGTCACTATGATGGAGGCAACTTTGCCCCACTCTAATGAAGGAGGAAGCTTTGAGAGACTTTCTCCTAAAAGAAGAGCAGAGATTGGTGGCCATAACAGGCCAATCATAATGAAACTGGCACTGGCCTACAAAGGCTGGAGCCACATCAAGTCTCACCTCTTTCTTCGCTGCACCCACCCTTCCTAAAGTGGAAGCCTTTTTAGCCTCAGGAGGCTGAGTAGAAGGGTGGGAGCCATTGTGGGAGCCATTGAGGCATTGAGGTTTGGGTTCCATTTTTCCTTAGGTATTTAGTTCCAATAGGGGTGTAGATTGGCCAGGACATGGCAAGTAAGTACCCTACGTTGAAGTGCATTTCACCAACCTATGTGCATTACTGACAAGCTGTGGGGGGTGGCTTTGTCTGGGGCCTGGTGTGTGTGCCCTGCTGAATGTACACAATGGGGTGCATGAGGTGTCAAGCCAAAATACCCACCGCTCCCGGATATGAGAGAGAATATGTTTCCATCACTCAATTAATGGTGATTAAGCCAGGTAGGGTCATTTGGGCTGCACTTGAGCAACTGGTTACTTCAAGTTGTAATAAATACATCATAACCTTACACTGCAAACTTGCTTCTTTGGGCCTTAGAGGCTGCATTTGGCTCATAAGCCTGAAGTTTCCCACCCACAATGCAGGGGAATGGAACACTCCCACCAGATATCTAACTGGCGCAGTATCTTCAGCAAATAATCAGTGAAGGAAACTCCTGTTTCCTTGTCTTTACCATCAGCAATTAGGGCTATCCAACTGACTCTTGCTCTTTGACCTCTTACAGGGTGTCAGGGCCAGCCTCATTTGTCCACACAGAAAAAGGAGAAGTGATGTAAGATAGTGGTGGGAGGAAGTGACCTCACAGAAAATGTAGGTGTTAACCTTTGACTCTTGCTGCTTCCACCATTCCTGGTTCATCTCAGTATTCTGCCCAAGTCCCAACCCTGACATAAGCCCAAGTCCAGCACTCTCCCCACTATGTCTCACTGGCTCTCATTGCAGTTGCAATTGCTATCATGCCTATGCCTACTGAAGATTTTAGTTCAAAGAATCTGGCTGCTTTTCTTTTTTCACACGCACACAAAATCCTCAAAGGCTAGCTTGACCTAACGCAGTACCTCTCGAGCGAATGAAAGGAGTGAGATGAAGGCAAATGTCTCTGAAGCAAGCTTAAGCCTTGCAATATACATTTGATATGAAAAGATCATTCAAATAATCATTCATTTGTTCATTTGCAGAAATATTTTTATTTCCACGCCACTAACTACGAACCTCAAAGAGCAAATTTACAATCAATCATGCAATGAACTTCAAAATGATAGCACACTTCTCCCCCTCCACTGATGGATTTTGTTCTCCCCAATAACAAAGTGGAAGATTCAATTAGTGATGGAGTCATCCGGAATGAGAGCCAGCCAGCCAGCCTCCCTGGGTAGGAATGCGACATTTTTTGCCGAGACTTCAAAGAAGTGAATAGAAAATAAGTGATTCCTCCTCATCAACATAAACTTCTATACCCTCTTGGCAAGAATAAGTGTTTATATGTATTTTTGAATTGTCAGCCTCAGAAGGGTATCAAGTTAAATAAAAGCATTTATTTTTAAGTTAAGAAGCTTTCCGCTACTGAAAATAAACAACTCCTGTAAAAGGGATAGATTTCGTGTATATGGATATGTGTGTGTTGTGTCTGTAACATTGAGCTGCGTCTACATTTTTTATAGGGTATATCCAAACTACCAGCCTTTACTGGTCTTGGGGGGAAATCCCCAATTACTGGTAAACTATTATGATGATGAGCAAAGCATAAAGATACTTAAAATGAATGAAAGGTAAATTAATGCGTATATATTTCATGGTCTCTTTAAGGTACCATTTAGGCTGCCTACACATGTAGCTTTTGAAACATACAGCAGTCATTTTTCGCAGTGCACTTTTGCACATAGTGGTTTACAGTGGTAGATTTGTCTTCCCTGCAAAAATCCATGCATTTTGCAATTGCATGTTTGTAATTTTGGGGTACAATTGAGGATATTTCACCCCTCCCATATCCAAGAATCTGCTGATGTGCTCTGCTGATTCTCCAGAGAGGAGGGGCGGTTTCTGCTCTCTACTTATTCCGCTCCAGCCTCACATCAAAGTGTCAGAGAGAGAGAGACTGAGTGTTAGAGAGAGATCGTGTGTATAGATAAGGTTGCTGCTAAGAGCAGCTGCAGGCACTCAGTGCAGTTCAGCATTTTCGTGTAGACCTCATTTAGCTCTGTACATAGTTGTGTATTATAGTTGTAGATAGAATAAAAGAAGATATTCTACAGAGCTGCTCTCCGAGTCGTTTATGCTCTGCTATACTCTGCTGTACTCTGCTGTGCGACGACTGTCTTCTTGTTGGAGTGAATCCGGTGCTCACAACTCTAAGCTGTGAGTCCACAGCACTTTGACCTGTTCCTGTGCAGAAGGTGGTCTCTGGAAGTGCTACCCAGCTCGC
Source organism: Podarcis muralis (assembly GCF_964188315.1). Taxonomy (NCBI): domain Eukaryota; kingdom Metazoa; phylum Chordata; class Lepidosauria; order Squamata; family Lacertidae; genus Podarcis; species Podarcis muralis. The sequence goes on from NC_135657.1 coordinate 41,763,957, forward strand.
CTAGCCCAGTCGGACTGAAGTGTATGAGTCCAGTTGGTGGCACTGCCTCAAGGGCGATGCTGACAACAATTGCATTTTGAAGTTTTAACAGCTGTAAAGCAAGACCTAACAGTTCAGGTGTGCAATTCATTTCTTTCCTCTTTGCATTCTTCTGCTGGGATTACTGAATTACAATCTGATTGGATATTTGTTGTGTTTGGGGGGTGGGTAGACTATATGCCTGAGTCCCTTTAATTCCCACATCCATCAAAGATCCAGTTGCTGGAATAAACAGAAAAGGAACCCAAGGCTGTGATTATGGGAGAAGCAAGAACCTCTTGGAGTGTGAATGTTGTGAGTCCCTCTATCATGTAAACGAGCCATATCTCATAAAGACATCACAGTCTCTGCTGTCCATCATCCCAAAGGAAACAGAACCCTGGGTAAGCTCCAGGAACCCTTGGAATCTCGCACCACTTGCAGATTGGGGTGACGTGCAACAGTATGATTATGTGTGAGCCAGGCCCTCCCTGCTTTGGTGTTTGTAATGAACCCCTAACAACTTTCCATCAGAACAATGCAGCTCTTGGCCATAAAAACATCTTCACCCTATCCCTAAACTAAATCACAGCCCTTCCCAACAGCTGTGAAGAGCCTGTTGGATCAGGCCAATGGCCCATCTAGGCAAACATCTTGTTCTCACAATCACCAACCAGAAGCCTATGGGAAACTAGCATGCCAGACATGAACATAGCAGCCGTCTCCCCTCCTGCGCTTTCCACCATTTGCTATTCAGAAGCATAATGCTTCTCCCCGTAACACAAAAGCTTATACATTGCTTTTCGAGCCTAGTTCATCCTATAAACTCCACCTTCCTAGCAGCTAGACAAAGTGTGTTTGCTGAAGATTATCATGTTGATTGCAAGAAAAATAGAATCCTCTTGAGACAGTATCAAACTACAGCCAATGCACCTCGCCTTTGGGTTCATTCCAAAGCAAAAAAACAACAACTGAGGAGACAGGTGTTATGGAAGCAGTTAGCAGCAAATGGAAGCAGAATGGATAACAGTTGGTTGCAGTAACGCTTTTATTTTTAGGTGACCAAAATCAGTCGGTGATGGTGCAGGATGTTTTAGGAAACTGCCTCACACAGAGTCATACCAATGGCATGTCTAGATCAGTATTGCTGACACTGGCAGTAACTCTACAAGGTTTCAGATATGAGACATTCCCAGCCTTACCTGAGGATGTTTGGGATTGAGCCTGGGATGTTAAGTATGCAAAATAGCTGATCTACTGCTGATGAAACACGGCCATTAAAACAGAAGAGAGAGAGAGAGTATTAAGTAAGCTCTGTGTCTGACTTACAATATTGATTTTTCATAGTTGGGAAGTTGCTAGCTAAGTAATTGGATAATTAATGCATCCATTGAGTATTTGATTGACCAAATTAAGTATGTAAATTATTTGATTATAGAAGAGCTGTAATGGAAACAGATATTTGAATTTGGTTTGGTATTTCCTCCCTGGGCCCCCATGTTTCATTAAAGGTTCTGCTGAGCTCAGAATCCTTCTTATGTATATGAAACATGCACCATATGTTCTTTTTCTACTCTGCTAACTTACTGTGGTTGCTTCTTTTTGCAAGAAGCCCATAATAAATAAAGGAAGTTAAAACCAAGCCAAGAATGGGGGGGGGGGGGAGATTCTAATCCACTGAGATTTTGACATTCTCAACTAAGGATAGAGGAGAACTTAGATTTGCCTTTAATTTTGAATTGAATCAATCAGATTCACACTTTGTAAAACAATATGAGTATGTGAAACATAGTTCTCCAGCCAAATAATGCTTACAAAACTGTACCCATCTTGGTGAAAATAACATACAAAACATCAAGAGAAAATGTTTGCAAAAAATGTGTTACATTAGACAAAACTGCATATAAAAACATGTTCATTAGGAGGAATTTTCATGAGGATTTTTTAGCATTCACATATTGCTGCAAAATATGGAGAACTGGATTTAAGGTTGGAAACAGAGAGCCTAAATTGGCAGATCCTTCCATGCCTAGCCACAACCAAGTGACCCCTTGACTTTCACCTTTGTTTTATATATATAGGGTTACATCTCATTGAAAATGGGCGTGGAAACAACTTTCTGGCATTTAAAGTAGAGGGAAGTTCAGAACTAATATTCAGTGGTTGGTTGGTTGGTTGGTTGGTTGGTTAATTTCTAAGTCCTGTGTACATGGACAACTGTGCCCTGAGCATTCCTGGGACATTCCTCTTGTGCCACTGTTTCCTCCCCTGGGGAAAACTGCTCTTTAGCGCTCAATCAGAACAAACAGCTTTCCATGTTTTCTCCAGATTGACGTTTGCTCCAATTTAGCACTAAAGAGTAGGTTTTCCTTGGGAAAGGAGTGGGGCAATGGGGTGTACCACACAGACCCATCCATAGAAAGTGTGGGTCAAGCTGAAAACTGCTCAGACCCATGCTTTCTAGGCATAGGACAAAGGGCATTGTGGACAAGCCCTCATCTACCTCTCTGACACCATGTGGGTTTTTTTAGTCACATGCCAGATGCTTTTTTTGTTATGCCAAAACTGTTTGCTACAGAATACCTAGCAAATTCCCACTGTGTGGGCACAAGAAACATATTTAAAAGCTAAAACAAAAGGGGATTTTGAAGAGCTGCAAAAGGATCTCTCCATACTGAGTGGATGGGAATAAAGTAGCAAATGTAATTTACTGTTAGCCAACTGCTGGACCAAATGGGCCATTGGCTGATCTTTTCTGGGCTTGGGACATGCCTATCAGCTCTGCCTTCTTATATGAAAGTGATCCCCTTCAGTCCCACATGATGTATCTCCTGTATCTTGAGAAATATTTGCTTTCAATCATTTTTCAAAATATGATGAGTTGCCATGATTTGTCCACCAGGCTACCATATTCACATGAATATTGACTTTTATACCTCAAAAATGATTTTGTAACCCACCTTCCCCCATATGATAAAGGGCACTTAAAAATATTTCCTTGGTCTCTTTTTTCCTGCTCTACATGAATCAGAATTTTGCATTCTCACTAAGTCTTCTGAATTAGATAATCAGAATTGATGAAAAACACACAAATGACTATGATGGCTCCAACAAGGCAGCAAAACAACTGCATCAGTCAGGATTTTGCCAAGGATTATTAATAGCTTAGGGACCACTAATGTCTGAGAATTCCAAGTAATACATTTAAAGGCTTTAGGAAGAATGGCATATCTCCTCAATCACTTGGCCAGCTTTTGACCTCACTGCAGTTTTCAATTAATCCCTTTCAAATGCTAGGTGGGGAGGAGATGTTAGATGACTGATAGCATTTCCAGTGGGTTTTAAAAAAAAAATCTACCATTCTGAAACGAGAGTAAATTTGAAGCTTAATTGAGCAGGATGCCCACCAACCGCTCTCCTGTTCTGCTAAAATAATGCTGCCATCCCAAGCCCACTCATCTGGGAGTAAGATCCATTAAATTCAGTAAGAATTACATCTGAGTAGATTTGGCTAGGATTCCTAGAGACCAGCATGTACAACATGCATGAATTAGAGTAAATTACACTGCAGTCCTATGCATGTTGACTCGGAAGCAAATGCCACTGTGCAAAATAAGACTTGCATCCAAGTAAGTATGCATAGGGTTGTGTGGGAGCAAGTCCCATCAGAAGTCCCCACTGGAACTTTTACTTCTAAATACATCTCTTGTGGAGGTCAATTTCATACCTTTGCATTTCAGGCCAAATTTGACCACTTCATTGATTCACTTTCTTAGCAAGATTGGAGCAAGTTTAACAAAGCATATCAAGCTCATAATCCAGTGGTTTTCAACCAGTGTGCCATGATCATTGAATGATGGTCAGGGGTGCTGCAGGCAACACTGGCCTCTGCCCCTCTTTCCTTCCCTCCTTTCTCTAATGCCCTCTCATGTCTCTGCCTCCCCAACACATCCACAGCTCTTTGTGGCAGCAGCCCTAATGCCTCCCATGGTAAGATACTGGCCTCACGTTCACCTTTGGTCAGTCTCCGTTGGGCCACTAAGGCTGGGGTATCCTCTGCCCAGGTCTCTGTGGGGCGGCATGAGGAGACACATCTCTTTGCAGCTCAGAGACTAAGGGCAGCGTCTGCCCAGAGGACTCCCAAGGAAAGGGGAGAGGAGAGGAGGCCGAGGGAACTCTCCACAAGGAAAGGTGTTCAAAAAAGGGTGAGAATCTGCCGGCTCTGCAGGCAAGGGGTGACATAACTGGGCTCCACATGGGTGCCGCAGAAAGAATGTAGTTGGTCAAGGGAGCCATGGACTCAAAAAGGTTGAAAACCTCTGTCATAATCAAATGAACTTTTAAAAACTCAGTTCCCCTCTTTAGATGCTGGGACTGGAGCCCCTTGGTCCACAGTAATAACCTGTCCTCCACCCCCACCCCAGTTTATTTGACATGGGGCAGAAATTCCACATATGAACTATTTTGTTACCATGGCATTGCTATCTCCATTTAAATGAATGGGGCAATTCACACACACAAGAGCTCTTACTCAGCTGGCAACCATCACAGACTGCTATTTATATATCCAAGTGAAATGTATTCCTCGTCAGGCAGCTTACAGCCAGCTGTGCATGTTGCTCAGCTGATTCTTTAGGGCATTGTGTGTCGAGCTACTCAGGTGATCACCTGGGACAGTTGTTGCAATGCTCCAGGTGAACAGGAAAATTGCAAACCCTGCAGCTGAATTGTGTATTCATAGAACAGGAACCATTTTGTTCTTAGACCTGCTTTTTGCTTGTTATAGAAATAGTCAGATCGCTCTCGTGTGGCGACTTCAACATCTTTCTTATCATTTCTCTGCAATCTGCAGTAGGGTGAAATGAAAGTTCACTTAAGAATGAGAGGGCTGCTTTATATTCTGTTATAAATAGATTGAGGCCTGTTCTTTCCTACATTCTCTGTGTTGTTTTGGAAGTAAGTTCCATTTGTTTCAGTGGGGTTTACTCCTAGTATAGATGGGGGTGGGGAGAGAATTCATTCAGTTAGTATTTTAATGCACATCTGCATTATTTGCACTTCCACCTGGACCAATATGCAAACAAAAACATAGCTGTCCTTTGAAATTTGCACTTCTCTGAATGTTGTGATGCAGTTCTTCAACCCAAAAATGTACAAAAAGGCATGTGTTGTAGAAAGGTGTGTATATATTGGTGAAAATAACATACTAAAGTGTGTGTGTGTGTGTGTGTGTGTGTGTGTGTGTGTGTGTGACGAAATTGCATATATTATGCGAAATGTACAGAGAATGCATATGATTTTAATGCAGACTTTTAAAAAATGAAAACTGATGGGTCATGGGTCAATGTGTACTTAAGATAGTGAAAATAAGAAACTGAGAAGCCAAAATTGGGAGATTCAGCTATCCCTAGGTATGATTCATCAACTTCCAGATATGAGTGCATAGAATTGCATTCTGAGTCAATGTGTTAATAAGCCACACAAACATATTCAGAAAATACCATGTCACACAGGGAGAAGAAGGCTAATTATTTGTTTTTCCCCATGCATGGAACATGTTTTTCTTGTATCATAAGGTTAATATTTTTGAAAGACATTACTGTATGGCATACATCACATACCCACTCAAGGTCATAATTCAACCACATTCAGTGCCAATGCTCCTTCTAATTTAGATATTCCCCAGCTGTGGTTCATGAAGAATTTGCTGATGATCTGCAGTGAGCTTGCTGGTGTGACGGAGTTGGCTCCTCCATCCTTATATCCAGCTGAGAGTAACAGAACAGATGGGAGGATGAAATGAAAGGAACAGAAGACGTAGACAGTGTGATTAACTATTTTTCAAACAGGATAGAACACTAATCCTGCTAAAGTCAGCTAGAAATCAATAAACTTTCTATGGAAGCAATTGCAGCGGTACTGACAGCAATTTTATGGGATTGTGAATGGGAAGTTAAGAGGTTTATGAGATCCTGAATGGGAGCATGGCCAGGGCTGGTTATGACAGCCTAGATAAATGCCTAGGCCACCCTATCCGTGATGTTTGACTATCCAGGCAGTCAGGCTGCATAGAGATGAAGCAGTGTGTACCAGGCCTCCAGCGTTTTTTAAAAGGGCCAAAGGCTCTTTCAGTTTTACCCTCAAAACCTCAAGCACTGCCCTGACTTCAATTCCATCTCATTTATTTATAAAATGTATAAATCACTTCTGTTCCACAAACTGCCCAAATCTGTCATTTCTAAAATCTCAACCAGCTAAAAGAAAAAAGTCTGCAATCCCATGATTAAGGCTACAGTGGTACCTCGGGTTTAGAACTTAATTCGTTCCAGAGGTCCGTTCTTAACCTGAAACTGTTCTTAACCTGAGGTACCACTTTAGCTAATGGGGCTTCCCGTTGCTGCCGCCGCCGCATGATTTCTGTTCTCATCCTGAAGCAAAGTTCTTAACCCGAGGTACTATTTCTGGGTTAGCAGAGTCTGTAACCTGAAGCATCTGTAACCCGAGGTACCACTGTACTATTTCTAAACCAGCTTTCCTAGGAACAAGCCTCATAATTGTGTAATTGCCAGGCATCCTTCCCAAAGATGCAAATTCTCTATTCTTTTTCATGAGTACATATATATTTTCATTATTTATTGATTTGGGGATTGTGGTTGCTGCGAGCTATGGAATCCTTTTGGAGACTCAAGTGGAAGCTTTTGAAAGCTCAAAGCTCTAATCTGAGCACCTTTGAGAAGCATTATCAACAAAGGGTTTTGTATCACAAAATAAGGACTAACAAATGCATTGTGACATAGCTTTTGTGGACTAGAGTCCATCACTGGATGCATGAGCTGTTGGCAATGGGGTGTTGGGTGTGTGCAGTGCAATAGACAGGGGAAACATGAATAATGAGGTCAAATGGGAATGAAATGCAAAAGGGTTACAGCCAGATTCACCTAAGGAGTCTAACCTGCACAAGGACTTCTGCTAGGGCAATGGGGCTCCCCCTTTCTTCCACATGCTCCCCCATGCTTCCCACAAATTGCCTCAAGTGGTTTAAGAATCCCCCAGAAAAGTATGTGGTGGGGAGGAGAGTGGAGATTGTTCTGTCTAGCAAGCTGAGATGCTTGAACTGGTGGATTTTTGCCATAGCACTATGTTAAATTCCTCCCATCGTCTATAACAACTGAATATAGTAAAGTACAATAATTCAAGGAACACTGTAACTGTTTTTGTCTTGAGGCTGGTTGTTAATGCTTGCTGATATGGGCTTGGTAGGACAGGCCTAAAATTCATTGAGTTTTAACATTAAATTACTCAAATTCATGGTGCTGTCAGTGATGTGGCCTGCATGAGCTTTCAGCATTGGAGAAGAATGAAATAACAATGAAATGAACAATAGAATTAACAGTAGTCAGCAAGCTTCAAACCAGGAGTTAGAAACCAAACATGGGGTTGGAATCAGAGGTGGCCCTCGGCAAACAGAAGAACTTTTTACAACTGAGTGCCAGCTCCTTGCACAAGAAAGGAGAACTGAAATCCAGTAGTTTGCTTCTGTGTTAACACATCTTGTTGTATCTCAAGATGTGACTAAGCATAAGGCATTGCGCAATCTCTCACACAAGGTCTGCTAGCAAAAGGTGTTCCGCTATCTCTTGCACAAGGTCTCAAAGGACCTGATCCAGATGGAGTTGTGCTTAGATTCATTGAAATCAATGGAACTGAAGTTAGTTGTCAAGTAACACTAAATCTTGCACAACGAGTTTCAAAACAACACCAGAATTGCATTTGCGTATGCATGTCTGGATCTGGCCCATAGATTTCATTTTGCAAAAAGTCAACTGAAGGTTTATGAGATTAGAATACCCTTCATCCAGGGCTTTTTTTCCAGCCGGAACTTGCCGGAACTCAGTTCTGGCACTTCTCAGGTGGGTGCCATTGCCATTGTAAGAGAATGAGAGAGGCTTCATGGTGAGTTCTGGCATCTCTTTTTCTAGAAAAATAGTACTGCCCTCATCCAGATTCTTCATCCAGCTGCATATTCTGTGTCATACATAAAAATGTGTGGCTACTCTAGCCACCAACAGCAATGCAGACTTAACAAGGAACTAATATCAAAGTCTTAAAAGTGAAGGACCCTACTATGTGTGTTTCCTTCCACAGAGCCAGAATGATTTATCAACCGAGCAACCTTGATGGCTGTCTAGAAAGACAGAAAGTGACCATGGAATAAATCAGCTGTCCCCTTAGGATATCAGCATGGATGAAAACCTGCAGACTTCTCTTGCTTTTGCCACTGTGACAAAGATAGCCTTGACACTACAGAAAGATGAGGCAAATCTGTTCAAACAGAGATGTCCTCTGCATGCCCCATTTCTATACCTTTTAAAATATGCAATCTTCAAAATGCCCCGCTGTTGTTAATTTCCTGTTTATGTGGCTCTGTATTTCCTTGCAATAACACAGTAAATGGGGAGGCACTAGTTCATGTCTGACTTTTTTTTTAAAAAAAGGATATAGATACTCTCTGTCTCAATATGAAGGAAGTGTGACAGACTAACTTCTTTTTTTTTTTTTTTTTGGTAATTTTTTTATTAGATTTTTCCATAATATCTCCAATCATTCAATTTTCACATCACATATTTTAGCTTATTGTACCTCCCTCAACTCCTCTGACAATCATCCATAGTTATATTTCTATCTTCACATTCCTTAATTATAATATCGCCTTTAAATAAATTTTTCTGTCCTCGTTTACATTTTTGCAATATTCCTTATTTTTTCACAAAGCCTCTTTAAAACACACTAGCGTTGTATGTTCCTCACATACAGTTTTCAAATACTCTCTAAATTTTCCCCAGTCCTCCAAAAACTTATGGTCTCTTTGAAGTCTGATTTTTCCAGTTAGTTTGTCCAGTTCTACATAATCTGTTAATTTAGCTCTCCATTCTTCCAGAGTCGGTAATTCTTCTTGTTTCCAATTCTGGGCCATCAACATTCTCGCTGCAGTTATTGCATACTGAAAGAGTTTACAGTCCCTCTTATTTATAGAAGTGTGACAGACTATCAAGGTCTAAAGGTTTATGAAGGTTTATGAATAGTTAATGTGAGATGGAGTTTGTGTTTACAAATAATACCTAGCCTTAATGGATGACACCCAGCCAAAGCGTAAGTCTTTTTAAGCCCCGTGCATTTCTGTGGGAGAGTCAAGCAGAGTCAAACCATGCATCGATATAGCCAGCTTGCTGAAGCTTATGTATTTGTGGGTCTGATGAGGGACTTCTTAGAAACCCCATACACATTGCCTTGAATTCCATGATGGAAGAAAGTGGGGTATAAATGTACTCATTCAATAAATAAAAATCAAATTACCTTCCTCTGACTGCAGTATCTAACTTCTGAGGGGTTGTGTGCAAAACATTTTGGGCAGCCTACAGTCTAATGACATAGCTTCTGGTATTTTTCATTTTCCAAAGCTTTCCTGTCAAGTTGACTGTACGTGAGTTTCTTGTTAAGCTGAAACAGGTAAACAACAATTTTCCCACGAGGTAAAGCACTCCTCGACTACTCCCCACTCTGCTACTATTCCAGAGAAAGCTAATAACCCTAGGCACATTAAGGCCTCTCCTTCCAAGAGCCTGAGTAATATCTTTCTACAAAGTTAAACTGCCTGCGTAGAAAATTAGTCAGTGTTTTGAATTTAGATCAGGGTGCAAATCCTTGTTTGGCCGTGGAGCTCACTGTCTCTTTCTAACCTAACTAATCAAATAGCATACCCTGCAAGTGTCCCGGAAAAAACGAGACATCCCATTTTTTTCTTGCGAGACCATTGCTCATGCTGTGATCTCATATAACACCCCAAAATGTATGTTTTGGGGTGCAGTGCCCCCCCAAAAAACACACTTTTGGGGGGATCACACAATATCACAGCATCTAAAATGGCCACCATTCTATCGCAAGAAAAAACAGGAAGATAGTGTCCTGGAATACAGTGTCCAGGATTTTGCTGTCAAGGTCTTGGAAGGTATGATATAGTTGCCGCCTTGAGTTCCCTGCAGGAAGAGTAGCATTTAAAAATTAAGGAGGGGGGAATGCACAACTTTGATACCTCCAGTTCATATATTACAGCTCACATTACTCTGCTGGCACAAGTCTACTTTGAGTACAGCAGAATAACTGGCTAAAATCCTGTAATCACCCAGTTCAGTGGGACTTGCTTTTCAGTAAGCAAGACTATGAAAAGTGTTGGCATTCAGGCTCATCCTTCCTTCTATGGCAAATTTCTCTTTAGAAGATCTTTACTTCTGGGACTAATAGAAGCTAATGTTTGAATCTAAACCTGCCTTGAGAAGTTGTCACCTGTATATTTCATTCTTCGTTACTTACTTATTTAAGCACTGATAAAATCTTCTTGGTATTGTTCCTGCAGACTTTTTTATTTTTAATTTATTTCTGCATGTTGCCCAGAGGATAAGATCAGCATAATTTGAGGTGATGTGGCGTCACTATTGTGGACACAGATGTGTGCCATGTTTCATTAGGCATGTCCTGAATTTGGTAGAAGGGGGAAAAATATTTTCTTTCTGTTGATGTCAAAGTAATTAAAGCTAACAAACAGTTTCTCTCAGAGGGTTAGACATGTAGACATAGTCTCAGAGCCATTTCAAATTTCCCACATGGAAAGAATGTGTGAGAAAGAAAAGGATCAGAACCATGTGCAAATGGTAATGATCACACATGCTTCAAGGCCACTGTGTGAACACTAGAGGCTGGGGAGGGAGGAGAGAGAGATTTGAGTCAGTTTGCATTTAAAGGCAAATGGTCAAATTCTTGCTTTCTGAAACAATGAGAGAACTGAAACGCAGCTATCCTGCAAAATTCACATATTTTGTGAGGCAGTTCTCCAACAAATGTTTACAAAAATGCATACACTGTGCATAAAAAATGAATGTATTGTGAATATCATATGCAAATACATTATACTGAGTAAAATGTTTGCAAAAATGTGCACATTAGGCAAAACAACATACACAATTGTGTTTATTAGGAGAAATTTACAGTAAAATGCTGATGATTTTTGTGAGTATTTAAAAAAGCAAACACAAATTGCTACATAAATGTGAAGAACTGAATTTAATATTGGAAAAATGAGAAATGGAGAAAACCTAAATTGACAGATCCTTCCATCACAAAGTTTAATATTTGTCCAATGAATATACTACTAGCAATGGATAGATTGTGAGTCCATGTAAATTTTGTTCCATCCCATTTCAACAATCATCTGCAATTTTATAAATTGCATGAAAAATGTATATTGAATGTGCATTTTAAAATGTGTTTTCTTAATTATACATTTAACACATTTTAGTAGTTCATTGAGATGAAAACTGTATTGCAAAATTCAGTGAAGCAAAAAATCCAAAGGCTAATTACATTCCAATCTACACATTAGTCCAGGAGGAGCGAATGAGGTCCGTGTGCTCACTGGAAGTTACAAAAATTGAATTTCTCTGCCATCCCTAGCCATGTGTAGCCAAAATGATTACATACACACAACTTTCCTTCTAACCTGAAAGTGGTTTCCTTGTAGGACACCTGGGAACTTTTAAAGCAGGAGCAGCACCCCAGATATTATTGGACTCCAATTCCCATCAGCCCCAGCCTGCATGGCTGACAGTCAGGGAGGTCACAGGTTAACCACACCTGTTTTAAAGGATAATATATTTCCCTTATTAAAACAGAACACATAAATTTCATTCCATCTGCGGTAGCAGATTAGGCACTCCAGTTTACTTTCTGCTGTTTCCATACCATGTTTCTTACTTTGGCTTTCCTGTTCCAGCTCTGGACCTCCTGTAATATTCCTGGTCCTGCTTCTGCCCTATGTCCTGCCCCATGGCTGCTTTTCAGATATTAGGATTTAACACAATTGCCTAAGCTCATTACCAAGTGAGCCTCAACTTGCTGCCCTCCCTCTGTTGATCTGACTCTTCTTCTCCTGGCTCTCAGAGAACGTGTCCATATGATCGATCAGTAACACTCCCCAGCCTTGCCAGGACTAATTGTACAGTGGTCCCTAAGGCATCACTTCCACAACACTAGAGTCATTTTCTCTGGTTATATAGCACTTGGCTAACTCTTGCATTCCTTACCCATGTGCCCTGCATCACTGATATATTATACGATGACCAAAGCAGAATCCATGTTGATCCCACAGGCAGAAATAAAATTGCAAATGTAAAATTGTTGTTGTTGTTGTTTCAGCCCACAAGCCCCTAAAGCCATGAACAACGTATGAATGCAACAAAAGATCTAATAAAAGGACGATGAAATGCAAGAAAGCATTTGGTCAAAGCAACGTAAGATAGCCATCCCAAGCCAAAGCATTAAAGAGAGTGTTCCCATGCTTAGGGGCTAGAAACCTAATTCCTCTAGAGCCGTGGTTTCCAACATGGGGCACACACCCCACAGGCGGGGGATTTTATTTTTAAGGGGGGAAATTCGAGAATGAGTTATTAACAGTTAATGGCCTTTTAGGCTTCCTCCACGTGAATAGGAGTTTACTTTTTGAATAATAAGAATTATATGCCACGGGGGGGGGGCATTAGGATTTTAGAGATGCTTAGGTGGGGCATGATCCCTAAAAAGGCTGGGAACCACTGCTCTAGAGGAATTAAGTGGCACTCTCGCCACCCCACCCCACCCCATTCTAACTATTCCACGGGAAGAAATGAAACAATCCAGTTACACAGAAGACTTGGGCGATATGTGTCCGAAATAAAACAAAACATGGTGCTGCTATCTCCTTGATAAAGGTGTGCAAATTTTGAAACTAAAGAAAGACATAGGAAGAATTAAAGCAGAGCCATCTAAACTGTATAATCAACATCCAGAAAAAAAGTTGAATAATTTTTCAGCAGCCTGGAGGAAATATGCTCCCTTCCTTGGTTTCCATGGCTGCAGTCTCCTCCATTTTTCCATGCAATTCAGTTCACTGTTAGGAATGAGCTGCAATCCAAAAACAGTTACAGACACCACTGCATGTTCTGTGGGCCTCTCTGTAGCCACACCTAAAACCCATTAGAACTAATATTGTTGTGTTACCACTCAACTTACTAAAGGTATGACTGGCTGCAGTTGCCTTTGTCTGGAGATATATAATCTTACATGCAATACATTTTCTGCTTCAGTCATGTTCTAAACCACCATTCATCAGTTGTAATCCCAAGGTGGGCTTTCAACACAGATATCTGAACTTTAAAACACAATAAAATTGGACCACCAATTGAAAACCAACTTGAAAAAACCCGTATTATTGCAACAGCAAACAACATCCATCAATTCATTTCTAGATGTTAGTTGGTTCAACCAAAATGAAGTTGCTTTCTCTCTCTCTCTCTATATATATATATATATATATTATAACTTTTAAACACTTGCATTTTGTATGTGCCTAGCCTGAACATTTCTGCATATAGACACTGTGAATATCCCTATTCCTAGATATCTAATTGTTTCTAAGGCTTTCCCTTTTTGTTATTATTCTGTGCACTTTCCTTTGCCAAAAGTGATGGATTAGCTTCTCAGAGCAAACACAAAGTCATTCAACAATAGACTGACAGGGGACATTTGCTTAAGGAAAAAGCATGCAGTGAGCTGGCATTTTGGACATTACTGCCACAAATAAATCAACTCAAATGCTCTCTGTCACTTTCCTAAATAATAATATTTTGTTAAAACTTCACAGCATCATCTTAAAAGTCACTTTGATGAAATGCTGTGCTTGAGCGTGAAGACATGAAGGGTGCTTTAGGGATCTAACACAGCAGGATGCTGGAGGCGTTAAGTGCCGGCCTCATTGCGGCTATTGTGTTTGCTTGCTTCTAGGAAAGATGCTGCAATTATGTCCTCTTTGCTACTCAAGTCAGGAGTCAGAACGGGGAACTTCCCGGAATCACTTGGTATGGAGGAGCTGCTCTCTAGAAAGAAAGAAGCTTACTTGAAAGGGAGCTTCACTGAATACAGAGAAGCTGGGTTTATAAGCTGGTATGGAATCAGGCTAGCCCTTTTCAGGCAGCATGGTACTTAAAGCTGTTCATAGATGGAGCATCTGATTCAGGCCTGGGTGTTTATTTCAGATTGATTGATTAATTAAGTGACTAGCAGCCTTGTACCTGGCGTTGCTTCTAAGAAACCAAAAATCATTGCCCTTTGGAAAGGTTCTGTCCACCATTTTGATGCAAAATGGTGTCCAGCTGTATCCAAAAATAGATGAAAACCTGCTCCTTGCTCTCAGGAACCCTTGTGCAGAATTTGGTTGCGATGTCCAAATGCATAGAAAACGGACAACTTTCCCAAAACGTACAGTAGATTTATTTATAGTACTTGTACCCCACAGCCAAATTTAGACTCTCAAAATGGCTTACAAATACCACTTTCCCTGCCCTCAGGCTCACAGTCTGACACATGGGAGAAAGGGAACATGAGGAAGGAGGGGGAAAGTAACTCAAGCACAAGTTTCAATTATTAAAGCTAAGCTGGTGTTGGTGGTGGCTCGAACTGTCTTGCTCTTGAAAGAAAGCAGCCCCTCCTGTCAAGCACTCTTCCCTCTAGGAGCAGAGCTGGTGCCAAGGTCCAGCACAGGAGGACAGGGCAACTTCTGCCACACAATCCCCCCACTCTGAAGGCAGTGATGTGTCAGGGATGACAGACAATTACATTTGTTAAGCTGTTGATTCCAAGTCTGTAACTTGTTCTGTGAGTATACTGTATAGCAACAATGGAAAAACAGACACATGGACAACAGAGGAAGAGGAAGAGGCTCAGAGATCTGCACTCTGTCCTAGTGGTGACCTTCTGGCATTGGTGGATTCCGACAGAAGCTGCAGACACTGTTGATCTGTTAAGATGTCTTTATTGTGAGCTACTTTAAGTTCACCTACCTAAGTACACTAACCCTAATCTACAAACCAAGGGGGTGGGTGATACTCACACTAAGGAACCTGGCCAGCTATATCCTTTGTTTCACAGTGAAACATGAATTGCCTGCCTGTGTTTGAAACTATTGTATAATTAGAGGGCAATGTAAAAAAAAAAAAGCACAGACACATAAAATGCCAGAATCTATCTTAAGACTCTGTTCTGCTTTACTGTGCTTTGCATGGTCCAAGTGCCATGCAAGCACTTTACGACTTAATCACCTGTAAGTCATCTGGACTTTTCAAAAGGCAAGCAGTCTCCATTTCCAAATTACCATGCCAACTGCCCCTAAGGGATGCATCAGATTTTGTGATCTGTGGCCTGTAATGTATCAAATGAGATTTGCACAAGGATCTACCTTGGAGAAGCTATTCCTTCTTTTTAATCCCCCCCCCCCCTTGAATAATGTTTCCAGCTTCAGCTTTATGCTAATGGCTAATATTGCTTCCACAATCCCACAAACCTTTGCTGTTAAGCCTGAACAAACGTAATGGGCTGAAACAAACTGACATGGCAAAGCTATGCAAATAGTGATGTGCACTACATCAAGCTAATGGGCAGACTTCACACTAAACTGCCAAATAATTCACGTCACGCTTCTGAATACCAGCTTCGCTTTGAGAACATGGCATCTTAAGCAGAACAAATGGACCGCCATTCCAATTAGAGATGTAACATGCTTTAGACAAGCACAGGTGCAGGTCTAAAGCTTCTTGTGGGTCCTTCAGAAGTTTCAGTAAGTCCATTCTCTTTCCGTTAACTTCTTGTAATGATCCATGAGTTTGACTGATTTGAATTGTCTAGTGAAATCAGAGACATTTGGTTGAACACAGGTAAGGAACAGGGTGGCTATCCAAGGAATTGCAAAACCAGTTCTATAAGCTCAGTGGGTTGTGTGGTGCAAGCCAATACTATGGCCCAGATAAGAATACAGTGGTACCTCGGGTTACATACGCTTCAGGTTACAGACTCCGGTAACCCTGAAATAGTGCCTCAGCTTAAGAACTTTGCTTCAGGATGAGAACAGAAATCGTGCAGTGGTGGCGCAGCGGCAGGAGGAGGCCCCATTAGCTAAAGTGGTGCTTCAGGTTAAGAACAGTTTCAGGTTAAGAACGAACCTCTGGAACAAATTAAGTACTTAACCTGAGGTACCACTGTACTATGGCCCAGATAATGTAACAGCTCCATTGTCAGCCAGCAACAGAGTCACATGTACGACAATAGTTTCAGGGGGAAAGGAGCTTATGTTTCAACTATGGAACATCATTCCCACAACATCACTGGTAACTCCACCACCACTCACCAATCATGAGGTTGCTTGGTGGTGGTGATGCCATATTAGTTATACATGGAAGACCCCAATCAATATACGACAACCATGCCAACATGACTGCGACAGCACCTTACCAAGTACACATCCCTTCCTCACATATAATGCACAAGTGGGCATCCCATCACAGGCCCCCGTGGTGCAGTCAGAATAGGGGCAGCCATGCTAAAAGCCCTGGTCTGAGTTACTACACAGTGGGCTCCTGTGATCTTTGGAACTTGCAGGACAAACTCTTTTTCAGCCTGTAGCAATCTACTGGGTATATAAGGGATAAGGCAGTCTCTGAAGTAACCTGAGAGCTAGAAGGCCTGGATTTGTACATTTGTACATTTATTATTTGAAAATGAGAACTGACATAAGAATAGTCAATGTGAAATAGTTGTAATATCTTGGATATGCTGTTGCAAATTCATATACCGTATTTTTTGCACCATAACACTCACTTTTTTCCTCCTAGAAAGTAAGGGGAAATGTCTGTGCATGTTATGGAGGGAATGCCTATGGGTGGCGGGGGGGATCTGCTGCAGTTGTGAGCAGAGGATCCATGGTTCCCCTTCCTTCCCTCCTCCATGGTTACAAAGCATGGATCCACATGGACCCTCAGGATTTTTGCATTGAGCTACTCCAAGCTCACTGTCAGATCACATGTCTGTGGCCACAGCATGAACCACAAAAATCATATATCCACTATTTCGTTTAGAATATTTTTTTTCTTGTTTTCCTCCTCTAAAAACTACGTGCGTGTTATGGTCTGGTGCGTGTGATAGAGCGAAAAATCTCCTTCCTGCATATTTCAAGTTGACAGGGAGCCCATGGAACCACCCAAACATTTATTCCTAACATTTATTAAGTATTATTATATTATTATATTTATATATTCATTTATACCCTGCACCTTTTTCCCTGACAGGACGCAAGGCGGCTTACAGATAAAAACAAGAATCGCTAAAAACATTGTGGGAATCACTAAAAACAATAGAACATTGACAGAATTAAAACTATATACATATATATAAATCTGTTTAATTCAGTGTGGGAATTCAATATGACTGGAACCCCAATTTGACTGACAAACAACGCTGTACTGGGCAGGAAGCTACACCTGCCAGTGACAGCATCTTATACTTAGCAAGTGAAGCACGCCCCACCGGCATTCCTGCTGAGCCATTTCAATCCCATTCTAAAAAGCACTGCCAAACATGAGCAAGGGTTTGTATGAACATAGCTGGCTCTGTATTACTGTATTGGGGCATGTCGTCAAGTCAGCCTCCCATCAAACACCCCACCCAAATCTGACCTGGGCTACAGTCCTCCTGTGACATCTTGGGTTGGTTCTCAGCAGAGAGTATACACAGCCATTATTTTAAGCCCTTTGCTTTGTTTGTCTTTTACAGCCACCTACAGTTAAATGATCGATAGAAGCAGTAGTTATTTTTCATTACTCCTGCCTATTCTTCTGAGCGCAAACCCCCACCCCAACTGAATTTTAAAAAATTGATTCACCCCTGCAAAAGGGGGGGTTTCACACGCCCCCAACTGATGGTTTTTTGTTAAATTAAAATGATTTTTGTATTTACATTCTGTTTCTCTTCACTGCCTCCCTCCATTTTCCAGAGAGAGAAAGAAATCCAGCTCAGCTACAGAATGCATTCCTGAGGAGAGCTGAATCAAGTGACTTGATGGGCAAATTGTCAGATAAAGCTGAGACCAGTGCAAGATTAGAAGCATCTAATATTCAAATAATTCCTTGCGATGTAATATCAACCATTAAATTGTAAATCTCTGTTACTAGCCACAGCCAAGAAGTCAGCTCGAACGCTTGGAGATTTACGGCATGAAGCTTAATGGTAGATACCAACTATGGTTTCTCCCATGGGCTTCATAACAAGGCTATAAATTGCTCTCTTATCTGTATCTTATGGTAAGTAGCCATGCAAACACAAGTAAGGCTAAATTAGGCTAATTAAGAGTATTTGTGGCTCCAGAGACTAGAGACAATGGCTTTTCCTAAGTTAATATGTAGCAGTTATCACTCCCCAGGATAGATATAACTCTTAAGCATCATCAAATGCACAAGATTTATTAACAAAATGGCTCTAACACCTTGCATACAGATTTTGTCTAAAGCATGTCTGCAGTCGTGCTGCAGAGCACACTACAATCTGCAGATTCCTGAAATCTGAGGGTAACACAGCTCAGGAATCGATGCCTGAATGTTCTGATGCTTTTGAGTCTGTGTGCAACACAGGTCTGCTTTATCTTCACCCTAAATGGCTATTTATTTGCTAAACTAACCTCAGGAGTACCTCAGATATATCTCAGTCATACCCTCAACAACCACGCCACATTTTCCCTTATGGATTCTGCAGTCTTGGATCTTCGTGTGCATTTGTAATACTGTTGTAATCCTGCCACCTTGGATTTGTCATGCAGGAACAGTTCAGTTGCGGTGTACTTGAGGCGGTGTGGCTGTATTCCAAGCATAAACTACCATTTACCTCAGCAAGACGCTACTATACAAAATACGTCAGCTGCAACAAAAGGGTTTCAGCAAGATTAGCACCTGCTAAGTGGAAACTGTGATAGAAAGCTAAAAGCCCAAAATTCAAGCTTGAACTAGAATTCTGTAGAATTTGGTCCTTGAACAGGTCCTAGAACAGATAATTAAACAGTCAGACTGTAAGCACTTAGAAAAGGATGCAGTATTTACTCAGACCCAGCATGGGTTTCTCAATAGCAAGTCATGCCAGACAAATCTCATTTCTTTGTTATAAAGCTTGGTGGATCAGGAGAATGATATGGATGTGGGGTATCTCGATTTCAGTAAGGCTTTTGACAAAGTCCCCAATGATATTTTTGCGAGGAAGCTGGCAAAATATGGGCTGAACAAGGTAACTGTTAGGTGGATTTGTAGCTGGTTTACTGACAGAACCCAAAGAGTTCTCACTAATGGTTCTTCATCAGCCTTGAAAAAAGTGCCAAGTGGGGTGCCACAGGGTTGTGTCCTGTGCCTGTTGTTGTCCAACATCTCTATAAATGACTTGGATGAAGGAATTGAGGGGATGCTCATCCAATTTGCAGATGACACCAAACTAGGAGGGGGAGCTAATGCCGCAGAAGACAGAATCAGGATTCAAAATGACCTTAACAGATTGGAGAACTGGACCCAAACAAACAAAATGAATCTCAGCAGGGACAAATGTAAGGTTCCACTTCCTTCAGCAGGAAGTACCAGCTACACAATTATAAGCTGGAGGACACCTGGCTTACCAGTAGTACATGTGAAAAGGATCTAGGGGTCTTAGTGGACCACAAGCTTAACATGAGCCAACAGTGTGATATAGCAGCAAAAAAAAATCTAATGCTATTCCAGGCTGCATCAACAGAAGTATTGTGTTGATCAAGGGAAATAATAGTACCTGTCTATTCTGCCTTAAGGGACATGGGTGGCGCTGTGGTCTAAACCACAGAGCTTAGGACTTGCCGATCAGAAGATCAGCAGTTCGAATCCCCGCAACAGGGCGAACTCCTGTTGCTCGGTCCCTGCTCCTGCCAACCTAGCAGTTCAAAAGCCTGTCAAAGTGCAAGTAGATAAATAGGTACCACTCCAGCGGGAAGGTAAACGGCCTTTCTGTGCGCTGCTCTGGTTCACCAGAAGCAGCTTAGTCTTGCTGGCCACATGACCCAGAAGCTGTACGCCGGCTCCCTCAGCCAGTAAAGCGGGATGAGCGCCGCAAGCCCAGAGTCATCCACAACGGGACCTAATGGTCAGGGGTCCCTTTACCCCTACCTATTCTGCCTTGGAATAGAGAGGAATATTGTGTCCAGTTCTGGGTGCCACAATTTAAGAAGGATATTGACAAGCTGGAAAGTGTGCAGAGGAGGGCAACCAAGATGATGGAGCAAGCTTGTTTTCTCCTGCTCTGGAGGGTAGGGTTCAAACCAATGGATTCAAGTTACAAGGAAGGCGATTTGAGAGTACAATGGAGCTCCACGAGAATGGAACTCTTACTGCGAACTCGCCTTCCTT
Organism: Podarcis muralis; assembly: GCF_964188315.1. NCBI lineage: Eukaryota > Metazoa > Chordata > Lepidosauria > Squamata > Lacertidae > Podarcis > Podarcis muralis. The sequence continues at coordinate 41,784,296 of NC_135657.1, forward strand.
GAAGGTTAAGCAGAGTTTGGATCAGGCATAGGTAAATTCAGCCCTCCAGGTGTTTTGGGACTACAACTCCCATCATCCCTGGTCAGGGATGATGGGAGTTGTAGTCCCAAAACATCTGGGGGGCCGAATTTGCCTATGCCTGGTTTGGATGCTTTTGTTAGATCCCTGCATTGCAGGAGGTTAGACTAGATGACCCTTGTGGTCCCTTCCAACTCTACAATGATTCTGTTCCTTCATTCACTCCGTTTTCTGTCTGCTGCATTACACTGCAACATGCTTTGACACACACATGTGCATCCAGTGAAAATTTCAGAACCAGCTTATAATGTGGCTCAGTGGAAGAAAAGCCCAGTAATATCTGCAGATGTGAGAGATGCCCCTTGACACTTAATGACTGTGATCTAGAGAGGCCTGCAGATGTGCCGCTATGTATGCTCATTCATCCAAGCTTATTGCCGTTCATTTATACCAGTGGAATACAGGCTTTTCTTCTACCTACTAATTAACTTCTGAGATTTAGGGCTAGCCTTTCCACGGCTGACTTACAAATTAGCTATACAAAATAAAGTTGGATAAGACAGTAGCAATTCTAGACTTGTCGAGCTATAATAAAAAAGAGAGCATTGTGATTAACAGTGTGAGTTAATGTTCAGGCTGGAATAAGACCCTGGAGATGACCAGTAAGCATGAAAGTTCAGCTTGTCATTATAGAGAGCATGAAAAGTATACCAGCCGGTCATCTGAAGGGTAGGCATAAAGAGAAACAACCGAACATCTGATACACAAAGGAAGAGCAGCAAGTTAATGAGGTTTTGCTAGTGACAACCATTATGAAAAGTTCATAAGATAATGAGACAAGGCACATTAAAAAAAAAGAAAGAAGGGTCATAAAAAACCCCATGAAGGCCGGAAGAGTTGCCAAGAATTTGCCTCCATCCAACCACATGGCTGTGGGAGCAGCTGGAAAGAGGGCCCAGGATTTATACTACTTCCCCATTTGCAAATCTGCATGGCAATGGAAGAGGGAAGCAAACAACTCGCTGTTAATTTTAAACTCTACAACAAATGTGATATGCATCCTATGCACCTGTCCAAGAGCCCTAGGAATTCGTTCTTTTCCATGACTCATCAGCAATGGGGGAAAGAGACTCTTGTAAACATCATAAAGCAGAGTTTTATTCATTCCAAACTGCACACCGGGGAGCTGAGTGGACGGCTGCTAAAATTCTTCAAGCAGTGGTCTGGAAAATCATGCTAACAAACAACCTACCTTCGTCGCCTGCTGTGTACATTGAATATAACCATAAGTCACAGCAGACTGTGCATCAATGGGCTATCAGTGGATGTCTGTGATGCATGGCAAGGGCCAAAGCAGACGGCCAACTGCCTCCATCCATCCAGGAAGAGCACCTGTAGCCTACTAAAGCATCCTCTAGCTGAACCAATTGCACTTACAGCATGGTTTGTGAATTTAAATTCCAGAAACTATTTTTCAAAACTTCAAAGGGTAATGTGCAAATCATGGCACCATGAAAATTTGTTTTGAAGAAGCCGATGACAAAGAGATCATAAATGCATTTGGGTGGTGACTTTCAGCATCATAATGGTATTTGTGGCAGAATAGTACTTCTTCTTGCCTGAAATTATCAGTTCATTTTTTCCTCTTCTTTTCTTTCTCTCTCTCTCTCTCTCACTTTCTGAGGTTTCATCCTGCATTAGGTGTAGTCTTCAAGAAACCAAAAAGCATCTCTTTTTGCTCTTCTCAGAAGAGGACAAATTGGCAGTTCGTTGTAATGTTTTGCTGTCATCAAAAAGTTACAGCGAAGATATTGTGATGGCTTTGGACATCTGCCCCCTCCAAATCTTTTGTGGTTTAATTTACAAAATGACAGAGGGAAGCAGTGGTCTTCCTTGTGATCTAAGGATGAAAAAAGATGAAACGGCAACAAAGATACCATAGCTTTCTTCAAGACCATAGACAGCAGGAGCAAACAAGACTCAGAAGACAAGATGGTGAGAGAGAGAGGGAATTCAAACATCCTTGACCCCAAGAAACTGCCATAATGGCAATATCACCTTCAGATTCCAGTGTGTATTTGAAAAACTTGTCAATGTTAAGAAGATAAGATTTGACACTTTAAATTGTTAATTTAAGAGTTAATAAGGCAACCAGTTCTACTGTGACAGAAGAAAACATCAGCACCATGAAAATCACTTTAAAAATTCTAAGTTGTATCCAGAGGACCACTGAGTAATGTGTCATGTCTGCACAAGGGTTTCTGCTTGCGCAACAGGACATCTGATAAACTGCCAGTGGCCTCAGGCTCCAAAAGACATAACTAGTAGATTTAATCATGCCCAGATCACTGGGAGGTCAGAGGCATTTCTCAAGGGGGAACTGAATGAGAATCCATCTCATTCCTGGAAGCTGCCATTCTGAAGATAATACTTAGGGCAGAATCTTTGTGGTCACAGAAGGCCTTTGGACCAAGTAGGGGCATCTGCTAACAAAAGAGGCAGGGAAGCAATTTGCTGGTCACCCTTTTCCCTGCACACCCATACACACCCTGTATTCCACCCTGTTCTGGCCAGTCCTGCCACTCTCTAGAGCCAATTCAAAGGGAAGTGCTGCAAGAGGGGAAATAAAAATTAGCAAAAACCTACCTGTGCTGCTAATGGGAGCATTTGCTAGATGAAGAGCACCAACTGGATTCCACCCTTCACATTGCTAGAACCCATTTCAAAGAACCCATACCTCACAAAGATGCTTGTGAAGTATTTTGAACATTTGAGATGGGCTATTATAAACTTGCTGCAGTGATCCTACAAAGTGTGCCATAATTATTGTCCTCATAAGACTTAAAGATAGCAGGTTTACAAAAGGCCACCTAATGAGGTGGAGGCTGATGTGCGATTTCCCAGCTCGCACCTCCCACTTTTAGCCACCATGTGCTATACTAGCTTTCCAGCAAAGCAGCTGCTCTGCTACCCAAACACTCCATCACTTTTGCCATCCCATGTTCTGAACAGCTGCCCTGTTCAGATCCACAGGGGATATGACAACACTGCAGGGCTGCTTTTTTCAGCTGGAACTCAGTTCCAGCACCTCTCAGGTTGGCACCATTGTCATTCTAAGAGAAGGTGTTCATGGTGAGTTCCAGCACCCCTTTCCCTAGAAAAATGGCACCGAATAACAGGATACGGGGCACTCTTCACACTAGGGAGTTTCCAGATAATTTGACTGGTGGCTTATCTTACAGCTCACTTAGCATAATGGTTAATTTGGCTCTGCAGAGGGTATTGACAGAGTCCCTACCAAGGGAAGCACGTGGGTTTAACTAACGAGCTAGAAACAGAGCCAGAGGGCAATGCAGACTTAAAAAAATTCTGCTGACATCTGGCTTGTGATTTTTGAATGCAGTGCTGCTTTGCTAAAGCCCTAAAATGGTCCTCTGTGTGTGTTGTATACATCTAGCTGCTGCTGCCTCCGCTGCCGCCGCCAATCCATCTTTGCTCAGGGCAATGAGTCAAACTGTGCGAATACTCTTAAGTACAAACAGCTCTGATTCTTTGAGGAGTTAAAACTCCTAAACTGAATCCCAAACTGTTTCAAAGAAGTAGGAGATAAGAAAGTGGAAACTTAAGCATGTGAGGAAATGAAACTAAAAATCCATTAAACTGGGATAAGGAGACATTAACACTTGAATCAGGTGAACATTGCAGGTTCATCTTAGCCCAGCATTCTGGGTTTCAAGGCTCAATGATCCTGACTGTCTTGGGTGGCAGTTGCTGTCAAATGAGTTGTCAGAAGAGGAGGAAAAAATGGAGAACATCCTTGGTGGGCAGCAGCCCAAATGAATGGACAAAAGCCCTTTGCCTGTAGAGGCCGTGGAGAAGGCAGCAATGGAGGAGAGGCTGGGCAGCTGGAGAAAGAGCAGCTTGCAGGACTGACCTCCATCCCATTGCCAAGAATGTGACAATAACTTCACTGTTGGGAGCAGAACCACACCCCTCAGAGAAGCCAGTGCTTCCAAGCAAACCAGTCTCATAAGGAGAGTCTCGCAAACTGTGTCTTGACTTTAAAAGCTGGTGGGAGATGCATCTTTGCAGCCTTCATCCAGTCAACTCTCTAGCTGTTCCTTTAGCATTCTATACCTGTAGCCTGTAGCGTTGCTAGCCTTGAATAAAGCTTTCTTCCTGTTCACACATAAGAGATTTGGCCATAGTGCTTGGGGTGAGTACCAGAACACCTGATTCCACAGTAGCCAATAAGAGGCTTCTGGAAAACCCAGATGCAGAGCTTGAAGGCAAAAGCCCACCCCTGTTCTTGTTCCCCAGTAACTGGAATTAAGACACATATTGTTTCTGAGCCTGGAGGTTTCACAGACCTATGTGGGGAGGGGTGTCTCATGGTTGAAAGTTCCTCCATGGTGGAGGGGGGTAGATGGAAGTCTTAACCTGGAAAATAGCACATCAAGGAGAAAACTAGGCTACAACCCTTCAGTATGAAGTGCTATATTTTAATTGACAAGGAGTTTTGTTCCTTTTGTTTACTTGGAAGGACATTCAAACATGTGGTGTCCCTGTGTGTATACAAAAGTGTTTCAGGTGCTCCTTGGAAGGCCAAGTCTTAGCCATCAAGTTCTCTGCTCTTCATCCATCATTCCAGAAGTTCTGCCTACTTCTGTAGTAACAAAGCCTGCATTTCACCAATCTGCACTACTCCTGGGAGCTTTCCACAAGATCTATTCAGGGTGTGAAAACTGTATTTTTGCACCAACAGAAGTTCAAGTTCAGAATACAGATGGAATACAACAAGAATTCCCCCCACATACACACACACACAAAATGCCATCAGCCAGTAGCAGACAGACAGAAGGACCGGCTCAACTGGACCTTCCCTCCCTCAACAGTCTTTCCATCAGGTTATATAGGAGAGAGAAAGAAGGGAAGCAGGGCCACTTCATTGGCTCAGATGAGAGACCAGCAGCTTTTGGCTTCTGTCCTTGACCTGCATTCTGGTCATTATAAGAACTTTACAGCTAAGAACTAGTGCCTGGGTTTGGTTTTTCCCTCTTCTCTCCCAATCCTTTTGCTTCTCTGTGTCTGTGTTATTCCTTTTAGGCAGTAAGCCTGAGAGCAGAGACGGTCTCACCACTGATCTTTGTAAACTGCCTGAGAGCCTATTTTGGGGGGCTGAAGGAGTAAAAATCCCTTCTAATAAATAAAATCAGTGAATAATACTTCAACAGTTCTCTTTGATATGTTCATGTGTAGGGAGGCTGAGAATTCTGATGGAAACAAAAGTGGAAATTGCAGGTCTTTGCTTATCCATCACATGTGTGGAACAAAAATCTATCCAGCAAATACAATCAGTATTCACTGTTGTTGTTGTTTTCAGCCCACAAACAATAAGTAATTGATGACTCCCCCCACCTCAAAGTTGCATAGTATTTCTTTTGCATTGAAATGAACAACATAGTGTGGAATAACATACTGATAATGTGATTAATACCATAATTAATTGTGCAATATTCTGCCATGAAACAAATAACATGGCTTTTATCAAAAGCCAAACTGCAATGCAACAGAAACAGCCCTGCACACTGGAATGAAAATGGAAACCTTATTACACCCCTACTCATGGGAATGCTCAGCACAACCCCACTTTGCCACTCAGTTGCAGCCTCTCAAAAAGCTGGCTGGCTGAAAGTCAGCCTAAACGGATGAAAAAAGAGGCTGTGTGAATGCCCCACCTCCAAAGCTTACAGGGATCACAAGCGCTGAAATAGTGTTTCCAATCCTGTATTTAGGGCTGGATTGGGAGTTTAAACCCTCTCAAGTTAAGTACACGTTAAGTAAGATCAAGAAAGACAGACAAATTGCCAAATCTGAAATGTTAACAGAAACTGTCTCACACCTCCTTCCAGCTAGAGATATTCCCTGAAAACAATAATTTGGTACAGAGAATGAACAATGTAGCGTATGATTTCCAGTGACAGCTTTCCCAAGGGAGAAAAAAGTTTTGCCTTCCAGCAGAAAGGTGAGCTATCTGATCTCTCCCCACCCCCCACCCCCACTATGAAGTATTGTAAACTTGGTTTTTTGACAGCCATTCCACCTTGAGCTATAATTCATTTCTTCATCAAACAATAGAAATGGACGTTGCTACATGCATGTTAAATTGAACCTGCCTACATACCAGTACTTTTAAAAAAAATCTTCCCTCAGGGCATTGTAAGTGGCTGGCAACTGAGTTCAAACCTCTCATGAGCCTTCAGCAAGTACAAACATTTCTTTTCCATGTCTTAGAACTCCTTCAGACATGAGATATTTAGATGTACACCTTAACATGAGGGAAGACAACCTACGTCACTCCAGATATGTGGCTTGCTTTGCAGTTTCCATCATACCTGAGAAATGGTCATGCTGACTGGGGCTGTTGGGAGTTGGAGTCCTCCAATATCTGGGGCGCCAAGAATTCTGCCATCTCTGACCTAATATGTTTTACACGTAAAAACTTCAAGGTGAATGTGACAAACATATTTGAAAATGTGAATATCATGTACCATCAGGGAGCCCTTTGATTATTTCATTTCCTACTCAACTTTTGGCTTGCATTCTTTGACAGCAGATGTTCCCAAGCTGTAGTCTGCAGGCCACCAGTGGTTCACAAGCTTCATTCAGATGGTCTGTGGCCTGTCTGTGAGGGACAGTAGGAGCATCAGCTGTGAATGAGCAGGGCAAACCAGACATGATGGTGGGGAGGAAGCAGTTGAAAGGAGTGGAGAGGACTGGCAGAAAACTTAATAGGAGGCTAGAATTAAGAAGTTCAGTCTTGATGCAATTTAAAGCCATAAGGCATCTAGCACAGTGCATTGCAATTGTTGGAAGAAGCCGAAGGAATGTTCAGTGTTCCATCCAGACTGTCAGAAATGTTCAAGTTGGGAGGGAAAGGTGGGGAATTGTTGTTCTATCGTACATAAATATGCAAAGCTGGCTACCCAGGTTCTGTCTCTGTCTTGAGCTGTGGCGGGTGTGGCTGTGGCTCTGTTTTGGGCTCTGGCGGGCGCAGGGGACTTGGGTTTGGTGCCGGCCGGCCAGGGGGAGAGCTCAACAAGTTTTTGGGTTATCGCACAAAAAAAGCTCAATAACTTTTTTTTTGACCCTAGCCAACAGGGTCTCTTTTGTCAGATGCTTGGGTCCCAAACCATTTAATGTTTTGTAGGCTAGCATGGATGGGACGCGGGTGGCGCTGTGGGTAAAAACCTCAGCACCTAGGGCTTGCCGATTGAAAGGTCGGCGGTTCGAATCCCCGCGGCGGGGTGCGCTCCCGTTGCTCGGTCCCAGCGCCTGCCAACCTAGCAGTTCGAAAGCACACCCGGGTGCAAGTAGATAAATAGGGACCGCTTTCTAGCGGGAAGGTAAACGGCGTTTCCGTGTGCGGCTCTGGCTCGCCAGAGCAGCGATGTCACACTGGCCACGTGACCCGGAAGTGTCTTCGGACAGCGCTGGCCCCCGGCCTCTTGAGTGAGATGGGCGCACAACCCCAGAGTCTGGCAAGACTGGCCCGTACGGGCAGGGGTACCTTTACCTTTACCTATGCTAGCATGGACACCTTGAGTTGGGATTGGTAGTCCACTGGTTGCTGAGCAGGAGCAAATAGCTATGCCCCACCGATATCCCCCACACCCAAAATATGTGGTCTCTGGACTCTAGTTGGCCAGCTCTGCTCTAACCAGCAGAGACACAGCCCACATGTAAATAAAAGGTGACTGTTTCATCATCAAGCCCGTAGGTTTTAATACCTGGTGAAAATCACATCACTGGAATTGATTCTTAGCCTTTTCTACCCCAGGCATTGATCCTTTTCCCCCAGAAGGTCTGCTCCGTCTGCTCCATGCATAATCCAACAGCAAGTTTCAAGAAGTCAGGGCATGACCCAAAATATACTTCAGGAGATGCCTGCAATATCCAGTTTCATCATGCTTAACAATTGCCAAAGAAAGCATTGTTGGGAGACCAATTTTTTTTAAAAAAAAAACCCCTTCTAAATCCATGTAACGTTCTAAAATGTTAATCCCTGCTATGAGAAAAAATATATATTACTCCCTGTTATTCTACTGGTGGTGCTGTGCTTTGCATGCTAGGAAGCCAAATAGCAGGCTTATTCTTTCCTGCCAAGGACCGATTACAGCATGGTTTTGCTAATACAGTTTAAAGCCTTCATGCCCTCTTTTAGTTTCTTCGTGCTGTGACTATCATATGTTTTGAAAGGTTTGCAAGGTGCAATTTTACACAGCTGGAAACTCCAGGGCTATGATTTTCCCACCAAGGAGGCCATCCTTTAGAAATTCACCTGCGGGACTCAGTGCCCTGATGCAAGATGGCCTGCGATGATATCATGCCGGGGCTTCGTCCTGTGTGTTTGTTGGGGGGGGGGGGGGTAGAACCAAAAGGGCACTATTTAGCTCTGTGTTGACAGGATTTCAGTACTTGCTTGCCTCTTTATTTCTGCCATTAGAGCATGGTCCACCTTGTTTTTGGGGTGTGGAGGATAGGGGGAGGCTGTTCAAGAGACAGTGGCTAATTAACTGCATCCATTCTCCCAAAAGCTGCATGCAGATGTCGCTGACTAGGGGATTTTGGAGGTCAGCACAATGGCGTTGTGTCAGAGCCACCTGGAATTGAACCAGCACCTTCCTAGTCTGCAGTTAACCAATATAATTTCTGGTGGACTTGCAATATGAGGTGTGTAACAATATCCATGTTGTCCTCCCATCTTTCCCTGTTGTGTGCAGTAATAATCACAGATTTGCAAACTTCATATGGCTGTCCCTACAGTGTGCTAAGATGAGGCAAGCAGTCTTTGTTTTCTTTCTCCTGTATTTTACCAGCAAAGGGTGATGGAAAGCATGTATGAATAAGGATAGATAGATCATCTAGTGGCAGATGCTATGGATCTCCTCCATCAGACTCACAGCACATCTTTCTTATTTACTTGAGCCTTTTAGGACAGTGAGCCACTGTTGTGTCAGGACTGTCAATTTATTGATGCCACCCATTCAATAGCGGGGTAACTGAGTATGGAATGAGATCTTAAAAGCTTCTTTATAAGGCCCTCAAATGCCTTCCCTCTGCTAATTCTGGAAACAAGAGAAAGCACTCCATTCTATTAAAGTACAATGATCTGGAAACCTATCAACAATATGTCTGTCCGCAGGCTCATCCATCTATATCCTATCTTCCGCTGCCCCAGAGAGCAAGTGCTCATTCCAATGAAGGCAGTGTGCTTGTAAGAAGAAGGTTTCATCAAGCCATCCATGTAAAGTTTCCTGATTAAAATGTCAAAGTGAAATACTGGTGACCAATGTTGTGACTAAAGGCATTTTGACTAACCTTATTATGTACTGAAGTTCAACTATAATTTACACACACCACACACAACTAACTGCACGGTCCTCATTTTCAGGCTAAGCTCTAGGGTTGCCATATCATAATTTAACCCATCTGTATTCTGGAAGGTAAATTGGGGTCTGAGAAGCTAGGAGACCTCATAAGGCAGTCAGGTTTGGGAGGGGGGTGGTAGGAATAATAGTTTTCCAAATATCACAAGTGGGGGGAGCACTGGTGTACTTAGGTTCTGCTTACATACTTATAGGCATCTGGTTGGCTCCTATAAACACAGGATGTTGGACTGGAAGAGTCTTTGGCTATTAAATTCCAGCTTATGGCAGAAATTGATCCTGTGAGGTGCTTATTAAAATTGTTTTTTAAAGTGTTCCTATGTTTTACTTACATGGACTCACACTGGGACCCTCCATCAGTAGAACTGCTGCAGAGGTTTGACCCTCAAAGCATGGAAGCTGCAGGAGCTCTGGATAGTGAAACAAGTAGGGATGGGAGAAATATTGGTTTCTCTCCATTTCTCATACATCCAATCTTTGGTTCTGTTCCCCACAATTCTGCATCAGTTTGTCAACTTCCTTATTTTTTTTAAAAAAAAGATCTCGTGAAAATAAATCAGCATTTTAGTGTCAATTTATCCTAAAGTACAGTGGTACCTCAGGTTACATACACTTCAGGTTACATACACTTCAGGTTAAAGATTCCACTAACCCAAAAATAATGCTTCAGGTTAAGAACTTTGCTTCAGGATGAGAACAGAAATCATGCTCCAGCGGCGCGGCAGCAGCAGGAGGCCCCGTTACCTAAAGTGGTGCTTCAGGTTAAGAACAGTTTCAGGTTAAGAATGGACCTCCGGAACGAATTAAGTACTTAACCCAAGGTACCACTGTACACGTTTTTGCAAAGCCATTTCCCCTAATATAATACATTTTGTGTATTATTTTGTGTATTACATGCATGTTGATGCATATGTGACCCTAGCGTGTGCATTTTTCCATTGCATTGCTTGGCTGCAGAATGACACTGGAAAATCCAGAGAGGTGCGGATTTCAAAGGACCGCTGTGTTTCTGTTCACATATTGTTTTGGAAACTGTGAATGACGTAGGCTCACCCTTAAATGTGAAATGAATCAAATTCCTCTCCATCCCTAAATGAGGCAGAGGGGGCATTGCCATGCCTTTGGTCTTCTCTTGATGTGACAGTCATCATGTCTGAACAAAGCTAGAGTGGTACCATGTTTAGGGGATTACAAGTGATGCAGATCTACAGCGTATTTTAGATGACAGGAGACCAGGAAGGTGACACAGTACAGCCCAAGCAGACTGAGACATGACAGAAGGTTAGTCTTGGGACAATGGCAAAAGGGAGCCGAACACCCATTTTTACTGTCAGGTTTGGAACTTAACAGGTTAAGAAGTTCCCAGGATGCCTCAACATTCTGACGTCAGCTTGTAGAAGCTGGGAGGAGTTTTGGGAGGAGTGTTCTGTTCTCCTCTGGTCTTTGAGGGGGAAAGATGTAGCCTGTAATGGGCGAAAAGAGCCCAGGAGATCCCTGGGGGAATGTCGGAATAAAGAGCTGAAAATGGACAAACATGGACTCTGTGTGTGTTTGTAAAAGGACGTGACAGTTTCATCACCGCTGTGTTTATCTCTGCTAAGGTGTGACTGGAGCTACCGGACGACGTAGCAGAATGGCGCAGCTGAGGGAAGCGCGCCGGACCGGGCTGCCATAAAAGCTAATTGAGGACCAATAAATCAATTAGCTGGGGTCCCAAAATACCAATTTCGCCACAGGTTATGGGTAATTACCGCTTGTAAAACTGTCACAAGAGGCTGCCGGAATGCGTTTGAAGTCTGCGGTCGAAGGCAGAGAAATACGGCAGGAGGTGGTGAGAGTTTTTGTCTGAGAGCTGAGAGCAGCAAGGAATCGTTTCTCCACGGATGGGAGCCGGATATAGCTGGTGAGTGAGCTTGGGGCCCCTTGGGAGAACGGAAGAGGATGGCAGGCTGCCAGGTCTTGGAGGACATTCCAGGCTCACTTTAAGAAGTTGGGCAACCTGGCTGCTGATCTGAAGTCTACTGTTCTGGGTGCCAGGAAGCCAGAGGCCACTTGGCTAGTGCTCCAGGGAGTTTTATGAGGCTGGAGGCAACAGCAAGTGCTGGGAGATGGCTGCTTCAGAGCAGAGGGCAAGATGGCGCTGACCACCTTCGTGAGAGCCGGTGCACAGCTGGGAAGGGCTGTGGGCCCCAGAGGGGGGACTATTGGCACTGTTGCTGTTGCTGCCAGGTTTGCAGAGTCTAAAAAGGGCTACCTGGGAATGTGCTGTTGCTGTGAAGCTTCAGCAGGAGGCCAGAGCCTGGAGAAGGAATACAAAAGCCTAAAAAGGCTGGAGCCCCTGTCCCTGATGCTTTAGCCACAAGGAGTGCTGCTGAGCAGGTCGGGGGGGCGAAGGTTTCCAAAGGCACGTTCAAAAAAGTTTTCCACTGTACGTGCTGGAATGAAGTGGAGGTTCAGAGTGGGCGGAGCTGGCAAGGAGTGCTTTTCCGGAAGAAGGAGAAGGAGGCCAGCGGGAGGAGCCCAAGGCAGTGATTTTCCACTGGAGTGCAACGTGTCTGCATGAGGAGCTTGGAGAGAGGCAAGCTGCTGGGAGCCCTTTGCCTACCACTGGGGGTGCAGGAAAGCGTCCTGGGAGCCCTGGGAGCAGTGGGGGGGCGGTGAGCAGTAAAAGCACAGAAAAGCCTCTTTTTCCAAAGACTGCCAAGAGATGTTTGCGTCGAAAGTCGAAGCCTGGGAAACAGGACACAGCTATAGGCTTCAAGGCCAGCCATCTGCTGCAGCGGGAGATACGTGCTGCAGAGTTGTCTGGGAGCTCTGAGATAAGTCCAGTCTTCGGAGCAACGCAGGATGTTGCGGTTTTGGACGCTGCCAAGGACAGAGGCAGCGGGACGTTTGTTGCTTCTATGGCAACTGTGGAGAACAACTCCAGCCAGAACACGGTGACACGCTGGGTGTTTTGGATTCTACTATCAGGCAGCACCTGATAGGCAAACTGCGGAACTGCAGGGCTGTTTTCAACAGGAACAATTGTTTTGTTCGCAGACGGAGCACAGAAAATCAGTCTGTGGTGTGGCTAACGTGTTTTTCTCCCCTTTTACAGGAGGAGCAAGAGGTCTACGTTGTGCCGGGACTGAATTGTTGTCGGTTATCTGTATCTGCTCTAATGACGCAGGGGTTCAAAAAATGTGCTTTGAAAATGACACCTGTTCCATTTTCAGAGGGGGGCGACAACGGGTCAACATGAAAAGGGAGAACAATTTCTTTGTTCTGGAGTCACCTCTGGAGGGTGGTGGGAAGGTTCCCAGTCATGTGCAAAAGTTGCACAGGTGCACAAAAGGGTACAAACTCCGGAAATGTGGGAGGTCCCAAGGGTGCAGGGCATGCACAGGTACTTGGTTTTCCCGGGTGTTTGGGAGGGTAGCCAAGGAAGCTTTTGAGCTTGTTCACACAGATCTGTCAGGACCCATGAGGTATGAGAGTCTGGGTGGGGCCAGGTATGTGCCATCGCTGACAGATGGCCACAGCCGGGTTGGCTGGTGTCTCTCTCTCAAATCACAGGGGGAGGCAGCGCAACTGATCAAGGATTGGGTTGCGGAGGTGGAACTAAAGTTCTCCACCAGGGTGCAAGGGTTCAAGAGCGACCGAGGGTCACAGTTTACTGGGTCTGCTCTGGAGGAATTTTTCACGGAAAAGGGAACACGTCACCAGGTGACGGGTGCAAAGTCTTCTCAAGGGAGAAGGGGGGCTGTTGCTGGATCCGGTGACGGGGATCAGGTCCAGAATCAGGGTTCAAACCCGGTGATGGGGACCAAGTCCAGGGTCAGGGTTCAGGGCAGGTTTGGGCATCTCCAAGGGTTGTTAAAGGAGTGTCCAGGTGTGAGGCTTCATCTCCGGTAATGGAGAAAGCTCACAAACAGGGTGTCAGGTCAGAGGGGGAAGAGTCTGACGGAGAAGACACAACTGCTGGCCTTAATGGGTCAGTAGGGTATCAGGTCACAGGTGCGTGAAAAAGTGTCGCACAGTGTGATTCTGGGAATGTTGAAGGGGTTCAACAGGTGCCTGGGAAAGATGCCGGGAAGGGGCACAAGGCAAAGGGGAAGGTGTTGAACTCAAAGGGTCCCGTCAGAATGGTCTCGGCATAGAGGGGGTGTCAGGTTTGGAACTTAACAGGTTAAGAAGTTCCCAGGATGCCTCAACATTCTGACGTCAGCTTGTAGAAGCTGGGAGGAGTTTTGGGAGGAGTGTTCTGTTCTCCTCTGGTCTTTGAGGGGGAAAGATGTAGCCTGTAATGGGCGAAAAGAGCCCAGGAGATCCCTGGGGGAATGTCGGAATAAAGAGCTGAAAATGGACAAACATGGACTCTGTGTGTGTTTGTAAAAGGACGTGACAGTTTCATCACCGCTGTGTTTATCTCTGCTAAGGTGTGACTGGAGCTACCGGACGACGTAGCAGAATGGCGCAGCTGAGGGAAGCGCGCCGGACCGGGCTGCCATAAAAGCTAATTGAGGACCAATAAATCAATTAGCTGGGGTCCCAAAATACCAATTTCGCCACATTTACTTCTGAGCAGTCTTGGATGTTTGAATCAAAGATGCAAACCTCTCCTAATCTGTGCCAGTTGAGGTCTTATCCTGGGCCTTAGTTACCATCATATTCCAATAAACCCCACTTGCAATGCCTTGCCAGCTGCATTCAGAGGCATGAGTCTGCCATGGGGAAAGTGATTCGGCATAACCTTCCTGGATACAGCTGTTAGTCATGCACCCAGCTCATCTGGCTAGCTCATTCAATTTGTTTGCGGAATGCCCATGAGGACTCTGCTTGTGCACTCATGAAATCATATGGGACTTTATTATCTGGATTCCAGCCTTTTGAATCAATTCTATTTGGCAATTCACTTTGAATATTCTGCGCAGCTTTGCAGCAGAGAAATCCCTGTGTAGCAAAGCCCCCATTATTCATTTGTATCTTTGACATTTGTGACTGATCAGGAGTCTACAGTCTCATATTCGCTCTTCTTTTATTGCTATACATATGGCTTGTAATCTTATAACTGTAGCCAATGATTTTTTTATTATTATTCTTCACACAAAGGCAAAAGAGTCTCCAAGGTTGATGGAAACAGTTGCAGACAATGCACTCCAACAAAGGTATTCTCATCCAAGCAACAGGAAATACATGCATGGCAGACTACAGCCTCCTTCCCCGCAACCTGCTAATGCCATTTAATTATGGTCCTGGGACTGTTTATTAAGTTTAGACCTGCTGCTTAACAAACAGCATTAGCAATGACTTTCATCAATTAAGGCACACATAATTATTTGCCACACATTTTCTGAGCAGCACCATCAGTTCCTGGAATCAGTTGCATCTAGTCACATGACAATGGATGCATGTGTAATCAGAGAGAACAGGAATAAAATTTTTCTTTTAACAGAAATATTTTCCAGTACGACTGATTCACAGCAAGAAGCTTAGTGAATAAGCTTTGCAAGTGCTATCTTTTTCTTGCATGTATTCCTTCACTATGGCCCCTTGATAACTTTATACTAAGAGCCAAATAAGTCAGCTAACTTGCCCCCCCCCCAATACCCTCTGCTGTTGTCACCCTATGGATAAATCCATCAAAGAGTTTGCACAGCTTTTTATAAAAACTTGTTTACATAATACCTGGAGGGCACCATGTTGGCTCCCCGTGAGCTACTATGGTTCAGGCAAAATCACTCCTGCCCAAAGGCATAGCCCATTGAGCAATTAGTTGCAAGTAGCATGAAGTAATGTGTGGTGCCAGAAAAACAGTGAGTACTAGCAACACATGAAAAAGCCTGGCCTAGACAGTACATCCTCATCATCATCATCAGCCACAATCGTCAGGTGGTGATTAAGATCCCACTTTGTGAATTCCATCAACAGGGAAATGGGTAGAAGAATTTTATTTTTATAATCAAGAGTTAAAAACCTGTAGTGTACAAAGGCCTTGAGTGTCAAATTGCCTTTCTTGGGTGCCCCATAACCTTAACTGTTGCCCTGATGCAACAAAACCACTTTTTTAAAATAACTAAATAAATGGCTTTTTTACAGTTAGGAAAGTGATGGGGAAATAGGCTGAAAAGTGTGGGATGAGTAAATGATTGACAAAAAGAAGTATAACCACCATGCAGGCAAATCAAGATGAATGCTCATTGTCATCTAACCTCCCTGCAAAAAAATTGGAATGAATGGTCAGTAACCGGTGGACACAGTCTAACTTCTGTGTAAGCTTTGTGCAAGCAAATCAAGATGAATGTTCAATAATCAGGATGTCCTGAGAAGCTAAACATCAGGAACTTCCATTCTACTCCTTCTACCTGGCTCTTTTGCCTTGAACATTCCTAGCATTGACCAGAAGCTGAACAGACATTCTGTGTAATGTAATTTAGACTGCAAAAACTCTATCCAGCTTCTTTTTAAACAGATTCTGTGTGGCCTAAATTAGACTACACAGAACCTCTACAGGCCATTCTTAAGCCTGACCACAGCTTGGCCATTTGTCATATCTCCATACATGATTTGATGTGGTATTTGACATGACTGAGTGGACCATAATCTGGGTTAATAATGTCAACAGACTCATTGCATTACTTCTCTTTGCGGCAGACTGTTAACAACCCAGGGTTGACCTAACGTAAGAACAAAATGTGCTACATCCATTTGCTGTCTAACCTCCAAAACACAGCTGGTGTCAAATGTCTCTCAGTTGTCATTTAAGCAGACAGCACATTAACTCAGCAGTTAATCCCCTGTGACAGTGGCCTTGTCTCCCATGAGACAGAGAGGTGTGTGGCGAATTAGTGTACACCGTTAGCTTGACACAGAGAATGTAAACAGACATCAAAGGGCAAATGTTCTCTGAAGCAGATTCATTGTGATTTCTAGAGCTCTAAGAAGACCAAGTACACAGAACATTACACAGAGAAAAGATAATCTGACCTGACAAATTGCCGCTTACTGGAAATGAGGATTGGGGAAGTCACAGCCACAGTGATTCAACACAATTGACGATGTCTCGGGCGACCTTCGTATTAGCCAAGATTGCCTTTTGAGTGCTTTGTGAAAGAGCTTTGTCCTAGGTCAAGTGTTTCATCACTGTGCCAGCCTAAAACGGAATGTAGAGAAATGCCTTCTAGAAAAGAGCTGGGTGCTGCTAACAATCTCTCATTATTTTCGGGTGCTTCTCCAGATGCCAACAATGGATTAAGGCGTATTTCTCATTTTTTGGAATCACTGGGGTGAAAACAAAGGGATTATCCATGGATTTCAGAATCATTTGCATCCAAAATTAATATACTTAATTCCAGCAGCTCTTTCTTTGTATGCTTTGGTTTCCTTCATTGCACACAATCATGGCCATGCATTTCAATGGTGTGTAAAACGCGATCAAAGTACACCTGTGACATTTAGCTGACTGAGCTTCATTCATATTTCAGAAAGCAGGTTGGAGGGAGCACTCAGTTGCAATATCTTTGACTTTATCATGAAGGCATGCCATGGACACAATAAAAAAAGAGAGATGTCTATGATGAATCACATGAAGAAACTGAGAGCTAGCCTGTTGAGCTTCTGCAGACACTGTATGCTCAGGCAACAGAATAATGGAGTGCAAATATCACCTGTTCCAAGTGGCATCATTCTCCTGTCAGGATCAGGTGTCTAGCCTAGAGATAGTACTGGGCCCAGCATTGCTCCAAAGTGCCAACATTCATCAGCTACATTCACTTTTGGAAGGTGGAGATCAGGCCACTGCCATTCATGATTTAGTGACTTCCAGATTAGTCTATTGCAATGCAGTCTATATGGGGCTGCCTTTCAAGGTTCAGAAGCTTCAGCTAGGGAAGAATGAAACAAGCCAACTGATGATGGGTACGGACTGAGATTCCCCATCCCTGCTGTAGAGAATTGAAGAGAAGGTGAAAGGAATGATGGGGTGGGTGGAGATTAGAGAGACCCTGCTTGCCAGAGTGGGCACCAAGAAAGATGAGGAAGGTAGTGAAGAGGGAGTAAAAAAGAAATAATGGTGTTGAGGCAAACATTTAGTAAGTGTGAATGAGCATACTAATTTGTAAAGTAATTAAGTATTATGTTTTAAACAAGGTGTGTGTGTATATGCTTTTTTAATTTTCATCATAGCTAGCTTTATTTTTAAAACTCTGGAATGGACAGAGCACAATATAAATCAAATAGTCCATTTTAAATAGATGAACAATATATTGCCAGAAAACAGAAGAAAACAGATTTGTTCGAACTGTTCTCAACACATGTAAAAAAAATGTTCCTGGAGCATTCAGTGAAGTTCATTTAGTATGCTAATTGGCGTTTGTTTGCAAAAAGAACAAAACCCTGAAACCACAAGTTACTCTTTTATATAACACTTTTATGTATATCTCTGAGGAGCATTTAAACATAAAGCTGTGATATTAAAGTCAAAGCGTGCTGCAGCTATAGCCAGTTGATGAGGATTTTCAGTGCTAAAATTACTAATTGGCACAGAACAGGTACGCAACATGAATTATAATTGTGAATACCTGTCTTGTGACACATTAGGCCAAATTTCAGGGCCAACCTACACATTCAGCAAAATGTCAGAATATCATGCGGGCCCAAGTGGGTCTCTTGGTGGTATCCAGTGATTGACAGGTGGGTGGTCCCACGCTCCGGTCCAAATTGACCTGTGTAATCTGGCTCACCAGCTGATCCAGTTCTCCTTGGGAGTGGAACGCTTTGGAATGCATGTACTAAAATAACATGACTTTTTAAAAAGAAAAAAGAAAACTTAATTAATTGTAAAAGCAGCATGCCCACCATAATGTTTACATTTGGCTTTCACCTTGGCATGCTACATGCTACAGGAAGATTTGAAATCCCAGTACACTGCGGAAACCTCTCACAAAGTCCTTCAGATCCAAGCCCAGGTCATCAAAAATGCTAGTCAATGTCCTTGTGACTTCTTATCAAGAACTCTTTTTTTTTAACGTGAGTTAGCTAGGCATTGCCCACAACGTTGCAGACTCCTTGTGCAACGGCAGCACAATAGTTGCCGACCGTAAGAGAAATGGCAACAGATCTGGCAGGAGGCATGAAATACTTTTATGCTTTAAAGGTCTGTCAGGTCACACACTCTGAAGTAATTAATGGGGCACCATGAACAGTCATAAAACTGAAAGATTAAGAGGCCATTAGAACACTGTCTCCTTCACTTGGGGGCAAATATATTGCAAGGTTTTAAATGGCTCCAATCCCCACCATTTCTAGCTAGCTGCCATGCTGTAACTCAGGAGAGCTTACTGTAAGGAATAAGAAAGTTTTCTTTCACTCAACTTCAAGACATCGCTCCCTTTTCCTGTTTGAAACAACATGCCAAAAACCTTATACTCTCATAGTCCTTTTTAAAAAAGAAAGAAAAAGCCACTTATGATGATCATCTATACTAAAGTGGGTGGCTTGCTGGAGGTAATCCTTCCATTTCTCTGGTGAACTGACAGTTTCCATAGCAAAACTGAGGACATAAGCTGCTGCCTTATTTTGGTCCATCTAGCTCAATACTGTCTACACTGACTGGCAGCAGCTGCCCACGGCTTCAGGCCAGGAATCCTTCTAGGTCCTCCCTGAAGATACGGAGAGTCAAACCAAGGACCTTTTGCTTGCAGAGCAGATGCTCTACCACTGAGCTACAATTCCTGATGGAAATGTTTGTGCATTACTTGTAAGTTTAAGTATCACTGAGCTTACAGTGCTGTTGAGCAAAATGTCTGCGCATAGACCTGCATTGGAGAAAAGGATGGGGTACAAGCAAAGAGGAGGCCCATTGAGTGGCAAAGGAGTAAAACTCGCAAGGAGGAAGGAAGATGTATGCTGCATTTCATATGCAAAATGTAACATTACAAGAACTTCATTTGGCTTGGGGTTTATGAGGCAGTAAAGTGTTTGCAAGTGCTCCGAGTTGCATCCTCTCTCTCCTGGGCTCGAGCCGTGGCATTTATTCGAAGGTGCAGTTTATGGTCTCATAAACCAAAAGGTAACTGAACCACTACAATAAAAATATTTCTCACTATGTATAAGAGTTACAAGAGTACATACAGTTGTATACTGGACTGTATCATTTGTTTTGTTTTCCTCACTCCTCGTCGTGTTTCATAAGTACGAGGTGACAGCCACCTCGGAGTCTTGTTTTCAAGTAAGTCCTTGTATTTAGTCCAGACAGTAAACAGAGATTTCCTGACAATATGGTTTTTAAATAACTTATGAGACTTTACCTTGTCGTACCACAAATATGCATGCTATCCAAAAGCATTGTTGAACCCTTCCAGATCTAGGACATCAGTGTTTTCTAGCAAAAACCAATCTTTCATCCAGCAGAGGGATGCAGCTTCATAGTACAACCTTAAGTCCGGCAGGGCAAATCCCCCTCTTTCCTTCGCATCTGTTAATATTTTAAATTTTATTCGGGGCTTTTTGCCCTGCCAGACAAACTTCATAATGTCCCTCTGCCACTTTCCAAAAAATACTTAATATGGGGGGTGGCTGGGCAAAATACTGTGAAATAATAGAAAAAGTAGGGGACACTTGGAGGTTGCAGAGCTTTGAAAAATTGAAAGGAAAGGTGCGAGACTGGTTTCATTACGCCCAAATTTTAGAGATCTTTAAAAAGGACAAAAAAATTGGTTTCCAGGTGGAAAAATCAAAATTAGAGTCAGAACTACTTGAACCTAAGACGAAAGTGCTTTCAAGAATGTATAACTTGTTGCTTAAATGGAATACTCAAGATGAGACAGTTAAATCAGCCATGATAAAATGGGCACAAGATATTGGATACAACATTATGTTTGAAGACTGGGAAAGGTTATGGACCACCGGTATGAAATTTACGGCATGTAGTGCCTTAAAAGAAAATATTATGAAAATGATGTACAGGTGGTACATGACCCCAGTCAAACTTGCAAAGATATATCATTTGTCTGATAATAAATGTTGGAAATGTAAGGAGGCTGAAGGAACATTCTTTCACCTCTGGTGGACATGCCCGAGGGTGAAGGCTTTTTGGGAAATGATTTACAACGAGTTGAAAAAGGTATTTAAGTATACCTTTCATAAGAAACCAGAAGCCTTCCTCCTGGGCATTGTGGGCCAGAGAGTGCTAAAGAAAGATAGAACTTTCTTTTTATATGCAACTACAGCAGCAAGAATTCTTATAGCCAAATACTGGAAGGCACAGGAGTTACCCACACTGGAAGAATGGCACACGCAACTGATGGACTACATGGAATTGGCTGAAATGACCGGCAGAATCCGAGACCAGGGAGAAGAAGCAGTGGAAGAGGACTGGAAAAAATTTAAGGACTATTTACAAAAACATTTTAAGTTATATGAATGTTGAGAATTTGCTAAGTTTTGAAAAAAACATGCTTCAGTATTGAGATTCGGAAATGATTGAAACTAAGTTATGTTTGAGAAAAGTTCAACTTTTAGAGTAAATAATTAGATGAAAATACAAATACACATGAAACAAGGTTTTAATTTGCTGTTGATTTTTATTGTAAAGAAAGCAGGGATGGAGGATGTGGGGAAGTCCAGTTGATGTTGAAAAAGGATCTGAAAAAGTGAATCTTTTTCTTTCTTGTTTCTTTACTTTGTAAAAAAAAAAAAAAAGCTTTGGTTGTGTTATTGACGATGTATCAATGCTGTACTTTGACCCTGGAAAACAAAGCAATAAAAAATATTTTAAAAAAAAAAACATAAGTACGAGGTAGCAGCGTGGAACAAATGAAACCTGCACACGGATTACATGCCCAGTCAATCAATAGACTGTTTAGGCATGAGGGACAGTGGGGCAACATGCTGGATTTGGGGGTTTTGCAATTAAATATGGACTCAGCCATGAAAAGCAAAGTTTTGTTGCATGATAAAGACAGATCTGGGACATGGGTGGCACTGTGGGTTAAACCACAGAGCCTAGGACTTGACGATCAGAAGGTCGGCGGTTTGAATCCCCGCGACGGGGTGAACTCCCGTTGTTCGGTCCCTGCTCCTGCCAACCTAGCAGTTCGAAAGCACGTCAAAGTGCAAGTAGATATATAGGTACCGCTCTGGTGGGAAGGTAAACGGAGTTTCCGTGCGCTACTCTGGTTCACCAGAAGTGGCTTACTCATACTGGCCACATGACCCGGAAGCTGTACCAATAAAGCGAGATGAGCACCACAACCCCAGAGTCAGTCACGACTGGACCGAATGGTCAGGGGTCCCTTTACCTTTAAAGACAGATTTAGCAGCCTCGGTATATATATTTTCGAACTGAAGCTAACACTTCATGCATCTGATAAAGTAGACTGTACCCCACAAACCTTTTTTGGCACAATAATGGCTTTCTTTCTTTCTTTCTTTCTTTCTTTCTTTCTTTCTTTCTTTCTTTCTTTCTTTCTTGTTCTCCTTCCCAAAGGAGCCTGACTTTTTCAAGGAAAAAAAGTTTATGGGGTGGAGTCAACATCATTAGATGGGTCATCTTCCATTGGAAAGTACATATACGAGGGCTGCCAAATTGCAGTCAAATAGGACCAAGGACTTGTGGGGGAACCAAAGAGTTTCACTTTTCTCCATAAACAGAGGTCTCTCTCTTGTTTCTAACCTTGCAAGGCCTGTGGACTTATAGAAATTGAGATATATAGGGAAAGATAGAAATGTACAGTACAGAAATACAAAAACAGGAGAGCAACACAAGACTTTGTGGCGGCACTGATATGACTGTGGAGAGGGGGGTTCACAGCACCCAAATTTAGTTCACTATTTAGTCCCCTAACAGAGCCAATGCACACCCATGTGAAATATATTACACAGAGTTGGTAGGTTAAAGTGCCATTGAAATGCAAAAGAAGATCACAGTTGTGAACTTGTAAAAATTTAATTACAGCTTAAGTATTTGAAAAATAATCATGGTTGCCATTCACTACAGAAGTAATTGGCAATAAGACAACCAGCACTGCAGTGTAAATTAACACCTGTAATGGGACAGGAAACTATGAATGCCCCTGGGTAGACGTCTACATTTCTGTCTATCTTTGTCAAATCTCCCTCACGGGATTACTGCAGAGATGAACAAAACTGGTGTGCTTAAAGCATACACCAAAACTGTCTCCATATTTGAAGTTTAATACTGGAGAGTCATTTGCCTCCTAGTGGTGTCTGAGAAGCAGAAACTGCAGGAGCGCTGAGGGACAGCTGGCTATATTCTAGTGGACAGAGCCTTCTGGCCTAGCTGTATATTTGTAACAAAATTAACTCTGTTTGTTCTTGTCCTTCTCACCTGGCCCAAGTCTTTTCTCAACATGCCAGAGGGCAGCCCTAAAAATACACAACCAAGAGTGGCAATGAGGCAAGAACAAACTCTGTGAATCTTTCCTAAGAGACTTCTAAGGCCAGAGTTTAAAGAAGTGTAAAGGCTGCTCTGTTACATCAGATCAAGGAGATGGAGATCTGAACAACTTTCCTGTTATATTCAACAGTACTTTTTGCTGACCAAGGGAGTGCAGACTGAGTTCAACTCTGAACAAAGGGCTATATTTCTGTCTTTAGTGGGGAAGTGGTGCTCTGCATGGTCAATGGACATGGTAATCTTGCCTGCAGTTAACCCTGTAGCCACCTTATTTGATATACTGAAGCAGTATGATGAGCCTAAGAAAAGTAGGGCTGCCTTCAGACATGGGGTTTACTGTGTTAGTTTTACTGGTTAGAATGTTAGTGCTTCTGTCCCGATTTCTAATGTTCCCTTTACACCGCAGTACCTCTTGCGTTATGGAACTGTAGCTTTTTTATCAATATACCATCATGCCATGCTAAATTTTAAATAGTAGGAAAGAACTGTATGCCAGGATGCTGCCTCAAATTTCATCAAATGACATTACAATGCAAAACTCCCAAGATTTCCCAAGTCAATTGGATTGCTAATGGATTAAAACAATAACAACAACATGGAAATGAACACTCACCTCCCTCTAGATTCTACTAGATTTCTAGAAGTGGCTTTTACGTCCTATGAAAGATAACATAAAACAGGAAAATTATCAGGTAGGGAAACATCAGGTAAACAGAATAAAGTGCTATGTGCTAAGTGTTCATTTAATGGAAACAACATGTAGCAAAGGATATAGACACATCAGTGGCTTAAAACGAAGCAGGGTCATTTCCCCTTACTGCATTTGAAGTCGCATTTGCACATTGTTGTACTCAGCAGAGAAGGGGGCAAGGATGTCTTCAGATGTGCATTTCCTGTCTGGTTTCCCCACTGACAGCTGCACATATTCAATAGCCGTCTCAAATGTATACACCTCAGCTTAACTGCAAAGTGAATGTGGCTTAAGTTTTCCTTTCACACTGAAGCTGGTTTGAGGGGTGCGACACATCAAACTACCATGTTCTCAAGAAATTTCAATAAAGTTCTGCATTCTAAGTAATGTCCTGTGTATTTGGATTCTAAAGTAGGTGGTGAGAGCACACTGGAGCCAGAGTAAATGGTAATGTGTAGTGAGCCAAAATCTGTGGCAAAGTATGTAGTTTGTTTGAAGAATCTGGCCTTCAGCTTGAAGCCTCATTCCAGGAATGGCCGACAGAGTGATTGGGTTTTGGTCTCTCTAGTGATGACTTGCATCTCAGCCAGCTATACAAGATGATGGGGCCAAAGCTAGTGAATTTTTTTAAGCCTAGTTTATAGTTTTTGCCACTATAGGAGGAAGTCAGTGCAAGAAGGATGAGTTTTTAACGCAGTCTGAAAATTAATTGAGTCAGTCTCTGGCAGCAGCATATTGGATGAAACCATCTCGCAGCAGAGGAAGGAGAGCTTCAGAATAGAGTTCTGGCTGAGTGCCACCCGAGAAGTCAGTCTTTCCTCATTTTTGGCAACCACAATTTAGCATTGTGACACTTTGTCATTTTGTTAGGGATGTGTGTTCTAGTTAAGGATGTGGAAGCCTATTTGTTGCATTCATTTTTGTTATGGAATGAATGCAATAGAAACAAATGAGTTTGGAACGGGCACCGATGCATTCATGTCTATAGATACTCAGTTGGTTTTATTTCTAACAGCAGAAGCTACTAACTAGGAAAAGCTCTGCATAGGCAAGGGATGGGGTTTGATGAAATGCTTCAAGGCTTTGCCATGGCTGTCAAAATGAGAACAACAACAGACTGTGGCCATTCACCTGACACCTTCAGAAGTACTTGTTACAGTTGTTGACATTTTTTATAAGAGGCCAGAGACCATCTTGGCTGTGAGTCCTGGAAGACCTACTCCTCAGCCTCGGCCCTCCAGATGTTTTTGGCCTACAACTCCCATGATCCCTAGCTAGCAAGACCAGTGGTCAGGGATGATGGGAATTGTAGTCTCAAAACATCTGGAAGGCCGAGTTTGAGGAAGCCTGACCTACTCTCTGCCTTGCAGGTCTTTTCCCACCTGGCCTGGGAGGGCAGGGCAGGGCCCTGACTGACTCCAGCTACAAAAGCTGAAACAGCTGAAGAGGCCAGTAACCATCCTCTTACTGCAGACCCAGGTCATCGAGCCAGAGCTTCAAGCAGGCAGGGACCAACTCCTCTCATAAGGAGGCCTTAATCACCTCCCTGGCCCAGCCAGCTGTTCCCTCCCTGCTAGAGGTCACCCTGACTGATCCAAGCACCTTACCCACATCCTAGAGCCTTTCTTACGTAGCAGTGGCACCAGCAAGATGCTGTTAAATTACTGCTCTGTGTGTTTTCATTTTGTTGTAGCCATGGTCTAGAATCCATGCTACTGGGATGACTTGAAGTGGATTAAGACAGCTTATGTTTAAGTATTACAATACTTAATACTTCCACTTATCTGTGGGTGCCAGTGTATTGTTCCAAGAAGAAGATGGAGCTCACATATTATGTATGATATTCCTTGATGGTCCTCTATAAAATTCTATGGCATAGATACAGTTCAGCACATGCCACAAGGACCTCTGACTCTCACTCTCCTCTCTGGTCATTTCCAGAACATCCATTTAAAGCACATTCCTCCAAAGAATCCTGGGAGCTGTAGTTCACCCCTCTCAGATCTACCATTCTCAGCACTCTTAATAAACTAAAGCTTCCAAGATACTTTGGGGGAAGTGATATGCTTTAAATGTGCACTGAATGTGCTTTAAATGTATTATATGGATGCAAACTCCCTGGTTTAACTGTCTCCTGCCTGTTTGCCCATGGCATTCTTCTTGATCTAGTGTACATATCCTGGCTTGCCCCCAAAAGATGTCATGCATTAAAATTGAGCAATAATTAAAAAATGATACACTTATGAGTGCACAGTTATTTTCAATGTAATCCGCAAGCCAATTAAACTAAAATGCTATGATTTAAGTTTATGAAGACCAAGCAAGAACTTTAGCCTGAGCTGTGGTTTGGGCTGCTAAACAGAGACAATATTCCATTCTCAAGAGGAATAAATTACATCATCCATTCCCAAGGCACAACTTATTTCCCGCATCACTGATGCTCTGCCAAAATGTCAATGGATTTTTTTTCCAAGAACATTTTTAATAATCTCTCTTGAAAGCTGATTGAACACATTCATTTTTAAAACTTTTTTTTTCAGATTTGAAAAGATCACCTAAGTTTCCTATTTCAAATTTTATCTTGTTTTCTCCTTCTGTGCTTTTCTATATTTGTTGATGGAGATGAACTGGCAATAAGTCAAAACTGACTTATGTCACACCAATGATATGCTTGCCTTCCTTCTAGCAATAAAGCAATAGCATGGCAATAGCCAGAACATCATCATCTACATTCTGAATGCCTCCTTTTATGGTTCACCTATATATCTTTATTTAGGAATGTTCTGAGGACAAAACTCTTCATTCAGCTGTGTTTTCCAATATGAGACTGGCCTCCCTGCAGAGGTAGAGCAACACCCTATTTTTGTGTCCCCCCCAAAAAAAAAACACCTGCCTGCCTCCTTGTCATTCCTCCCATAGTTATACTACATTTCTTAATTTTCAACACTTTACTAGGAAATTAAAATAACAATCCAGTAAGAAATATGAAATAAAATGAAGAAGAGGGGAACTGTACACAAAAACTGGGTTCACAATCTTTACCTCATAAAATCAAGTACATTCACAAGAGACCACACAGCGAATTAGACATTATAACAAAAAAGGACCTGATACAGAGAGAATACAAAGCAAATGTTATGAATACAAAATAAAGCCATATTTCATTGGAATTTGCCATTCTTGTGATCGGCCTGTCATCCAAATAACAAATGGCCACCAAATGGAGGCAAAATCCACAGGCTTAGCTGCATTTTGAGATACTCTTGATTCATAAGTCAGTTTCTCAGAAATGATAATAAACATTACTTTAATGAACCAAATATTGAGTTTTTCTTTTCTTCCAGCCATGTGATATGTTCAGATGAGTAGCTACTAAAAGAAAAGTTATAAGCGGTTTACATCTTAAGTCCATACTCCACCCATCAAAAATTGATAAAAGACATAGTTTGGGGTCTTAAAGGCACCACTGAAATTTCCTTCATCACCTCATTCCAAAATTTGCACACGTTTGCAAGACCACCATATTTGCCAATAGTTTCCACTTTCATTGCACACACAGGGAAATCAATGACATTCCTTTTTCATTGATTCCTCTATACTAGAATGACAGTGAAATCTGCAGTTTGGGGAGGCAGGGGTCTTCTGCTGCTGTAAGAGCAACTTACATGATTGGTCTTATTAAACAATATTTCATAACCACTTGTCATCAGAAGATTCAGGCTACTGTACAGAGGATTACAGAGTGGTACAAAATGTGAATAAAGCTATTCATAAACAATATAAAACCAACCAATCAATATAAAATGAACAATAAGAGAAGAGACAGAGTTATCTTGCTTTCAGTAGGGCATGGAAAATGCCACTCCAAAATGGAATACAAAACACCCTATTTTGAGTGGGTTTGGACATTGTGCTGATGCTTTGAAAGCTGCCTTGCAAGTGACTTGCAGATTTGGTTTTCTGGGTTCACGTCCAGAAGGAATGCTGTCCTTCATATGATTCCTGCATCTTCCCCATGAAGGAGAGATACTTCCTTCCCAGACATCATACTAGAAAGCCGAGAAACAGATCCTGAATGACTGACGTGGAAATTATGCCTTCAGAATTATGAACTCAGAAGTAATGCCTATATCTGTTGTCAAGAGTGACTCGTTTCTTTGCTTGGTCATGCTTTAATGGCCCTCATTTTTCATTCTCTGGGAGAGGAAAAAGCTCCTGTGCAGCCATCAAATCTCAAAGCTTCTCTTCCTCACTAGTGCAAATTAACAGCCAGGTCCAATCCTCAGCACTGCACATTGTTAGGATTATGTCAAATCAGGCATCATGATGCCACAGATGTCCATGAAAAGTTTGCCCAGAGACGAAATAAAAAGAATATGCAACAAAAGCAAAAGTTCAACAGTATGCATGCCTCTGATGGCAAGATTTCTGAATTAAACATTTCGATTTCAAACGCCAGCAAATTTCTAGGGTTAAGGCTGCTATTTGTTTCCCCATTACTGAAATCCAGGTGCACCTCTCACTTCACCGACCTCAGAGTTGAAAGGAGGTACAACAATACACATGGCACAATTATCAAGACAAAGGTGAAGGAAGGATCTTCGCTGCAGACATCTGGATTTCAGAGCCATATTTATGAGAAGGGATTATCCCCATTTGCATGTAAATAAAACAAAGACCATATAAAAATGGCCAGAAGCAGATCTGTGACCTGGCACTCCCTTAGCCAAAAGAAACCTCAGCCAAGCCCAATCAGCATTGGCCAATATTTTGCCTTCTCCACTAGAGAATGGTAATACAAAATATGCCTCCATTGCCAAAGCAGTAAGCATGTCCATGTCGTAAACAAAACACATAAATAGGCTACAATTTCTTTGTGGGCTGTTTGTGTTTATTTATCCTCTGCTCCAGGGACAGAGAACCAGATTCAGCTGGCGAGCCAGATTACACAGGTCAAGCTGGACTGGAGCGTGGGACCACCCACCTGTCAATCACTGGATACAAGACCCATTTAGGCCCACATGCTATTCTGACAACTGGCATTACCCCAAAAGGGGCTGTTCAACTACACATGGTTCCTCTAAGTATACAGAAAGCTCCTACTACTTCTGCCTTCCCCTTCTCCTCCCTGAAAAAGACAACAAACTTTATCCACTACAGAAAATAGGAGAGGCAGCAAAGGCCCTCCCACTCCCTGGTAGATTCCTGGGCAACCTTTCCTGCCATGGAGAGTTCTGGGACAATAAGTCCCAGCATTCCTGGAAGGAGAACTGCGATATTTGCTTCCATTCTCACTGGGTAGAAGACTCTGCTCATTGCACAAATGTTTGCAGATGTCTGGATTGAAGCCTTTACATTTCAGAGTGCACCTTTTGGGACATCTCTGACATCCCTAATTAAAATCCTCATTAGCGCACAACCAGAACAGGTTCCTGCTGCAGCATTTCCTGGATTGTACCCTTTCAAAATGCAAGTGCAGGGCTGTATTTTCTGGGTGATACCCCTATACATAAACGATTGGTTTTTCATGGGAAAGGCTAGGCTGGTACCCTGGCTGGATCTAGACACATCAAAAAAGCATTTCAGGAAAACGCTTTGTAAACTTCAAAATGGTGTCTCAGTGTTATAACACATATAAAATGCTTTTTCTTTACTAATGTAGCTGAGTCCCCTTTTGCCTGACATACTTGATTTGTAGATGAAGAAAGGGTTTCTAAAAACAAAATATTGGTGGATATTCAAACATGTAATTTCCCACCAGCAGCCTAAAATAGAGTAGCCCAATGTATTATACCCAAAGCAGGGAACACTGGGAGCACTCACACTTTTTAAGAGAACTTGAGTTACCGTGGGCATCATAAATCTGAAATAGTTTGTCAATCAGAAGGGTTGGTGCAGAGAATCAGTTATGGTTTGTAGGTATGGTTCTGCAGACACTGTGATCAACCACCCTTCGATTACTACCTGACAGTTGGGTCAGGTCATTTTTCTTTGAATGAATGAGGTGGTGCCTATTCTTTCTGCAGGATCATGTTTGCTATGCAGAATACAAAACTTTGCAACCTGTTTCCTCATTTGATTTGTTTTTCAGGTATGGTGTCCTCCTCCCTCCATTACGTTAAGGTAGGGCAGAGGTAGTCAACCTAGTATTGTAGTATTGGCACGGCCAATTGCCAGGGATGATGAGAGTGCTAGCCCTACAACATCTAGAGGGCACTGCATTGACCAACCCTGGGATAGGGGACTACTCAAGTGGTTGCCTGGTGGTCTGCACTCTGCAGCTTTCCAAGGTGCCCTTCATGAAAACTTTATAATGTCCTCAGGTAGGCTTTCCTTCATCCAAAGGAAACCAAAGAGGCTGTCTGCCATGCTCCTGGCAACTGTTCATTGTTGTTGCTTTGTCTGTGTGGGGCCTTTTTACTTAAAAAGGGGAAGAGGTTAAAAGGAAGTATTTACCATTAAAACAAAATCAGCAAGCATACTGTATAGGGACATGGGAACTGCCTTATATTGAGTCAGATCATTAGTCCAGCTAGCTCAGTACTGGCAGCACTGACTGGTGGCAGCTCTCCGGGGTTTCAGTCTTTTCTGGATCTTTCCGGAAATGTGGAAAATCTAAAATGGAACATTCAACTTGCACTCTCTGCTGCTAAGCTACGTCCTTTCCCCACCAGACACTAGTTAACCAGCCTCCCCGTCTTCCATTAAAGTCCAGGGAATAAGTCATGAGAAAATTCCTCCCATGGGGCTATTTCAGATGAGGAAGCTGAGGCGGCAAAAACCACTTACCCCACTGTTTGAAACAGTGGACGGATAAGCTCCATCCTGCACCCAATGAAATTCTGCCCCACAAATGAGGCAAAAAGAAGAGCAGCAGCTTCTTTGATGGGGAAAGAAAATTTTGGGGAAAGAGAAAGACAGGTTTTAGCACAGTGCTAACTAATACATTTGGAAGAGAAATGATCAGATAGCATAGAAATGAACCTGACTGGTTATTTTACTGTTCAGTAAACGCAGACTCAATTAATAGATTGTAATATTTTTCTCAGTCAACTGATAAAATCTATTAAGGTTTGGAGCTATTTCAGCAAGGTTTAAATGAAGGAGGGGACAATGGCACAATCAATCTATTTGGCATATTTGGCGAGGATTTATGAATGTAACACAAGTAATTTTCTCCGTATCTTACAGAGAGAGCTCCGAAAAGTATTTCAGTTTATTGTGAACAAGAAACTGTCAAAATAAACCTGCCCAGTCACTGGAAAGAGTGGATATGGAAATGCAGAGATATAGGAAATGGATCTTAATTACCCTCATAACAGTACAGTGTTGGGATATTTTCACACCGACAACAAGAAGAAAACGTTGGTTTCTCAAGTCCATGCTTTTTTAATGGACTTCAAATGGTTATAGCAATGATATAACCATAAAAGCCAAGAACAAAGAAATCCCTCACGGCATGTGTTGGTAGTGAGCGGTGGGAGAGATGCCGGGTCTGTAGTGGGTAAAGTTTGTTGTCTTTTGCAGGGAGGAGAAGGGGAAGGCAGAAGTAGTAGGAGCTTTCTGTATGTACTTAGAGGAACCATGTGTAGTTGAACAGCCCCCTTTCGGGGTAATGCCAGATGTCAGAATCATCAAATCTAAAATCCTTTAAAAAATCCCAAAAAGCATTGTATACTAGACAGATAGATAGATAGATAGATAGATAGATAGATAGATAGATAGATTAGAAAGATAGATGATAGATAGATAGATAGATGATAGATAGATGATAGATAGATAGATAGATAGATAGATAGATAGATGATAGATAGATAGATAGATAGATAGATAGATAGATGATAGATAGATAGATAGATAGATATAGATAGATAGATGATAGATAGATAGATAGATAAACTTTATTTGCATTAGCCAACGGCCATAGCAACATAAAACAAGCAATATATACAATTTAAAAGACAACAATGGATAAAAAGGACAATCAAATGATCAAGACTATCGTTCAGATAGTGGCCCTTAATCTCATTGCACCCTCGATAGACCTAGCAACCTCTGCTGTTGTCTGAACATTTTGATCTGATAACAGAAAGAACAATGTGGCCACAGATGGGCGGCCTGGGATGGTGAGTAGGTGTGGGGTGATGATCTCATTATACTAGACTGATTCCATACAGTCAAGGTAGCCAGGTGAGATAGAAAACAGTCTCCTGCAGCATGTAATACTTCTGTAAAAGAGAGGATTTCAGCCAGTGTAGTTTGTATGACAAGCTACACCTGTTGAAGCCCCCTCTTCTATGCAACTATGTTATGAACCACTCTGAAATCTACAGATGAAGACTGGTATTCAAATTTATAAATAATAATAATATCTGCAGGAGCCTTGTTCTCATTTTCTCCTGGCCACCCTAAATAGAGTGTGGCATGCTGACTCAGGGAGGCCTAACCATGGAGTCCAAAAGGCTTCCTGAGGCTAATGTTCCTCCACAGATCAAATCCAGGTGTTTCATCAGCACATTGTCCAGCTTCCATCTTTGCTGATCTCATTTCTGCTTACTCAGTGCTTACTTTGACCAGAGATTGTCGTATATGAAGAATATAGACAGGCAAATATGTTTCAGTTTCTCTCAACTTCTTATCATTACAATTTTAAGTTTGGTTCGCCACATTTCCACCTCTGTAAGATTTTTCTTAGTAAAAATCTCTCCCTAATATACTAATTTTTGCAGTACTTTGATGCAAGGAAAGGCAATGTGTTTCACTCATTACTTATTAGTGAAAGATTGTGAGGCCATCAAGACATAAAATGGAGGCCACTGAGGTATAGGGCCCAGTTATCTGGTGGAACTCCTCTCTCTGTAAAGGTCCTGCCCATGATGGAAGTCGTTCCAGGCAGACCTTTCTTATAGTTTCATCACCAAGTGGAGCCTGTGAGGCTCAGAATCTGGACAGGGCCTTCTTAGTGGTATCACCCCAGCCGTGGAATATACCCTGAGGTGCAACTGGAACTGATATTAATTAGCTTTCAGCGCCAACGTAAAACACTCCTCTTCCCCCAGCTCTTTGAGGGTAATGTATCCAGTCATGCAGAGCCACCTGTTTTGTCTTGAAAAGGAATCAATGAGGTAACTTGCATATTGTCTTGCTGGTCTTAAGGTTTTTGATTGATTTTGTGCCATATTCTAATTGTTGATATCCACCCAGTGAACACTTAGCAAATAAAGGCTGGATATACCTTTTACAAATATAATTTGAGTATTATGTCAAACCATGAATTAATTCAGTTCACTTCTGGAACACATATGCCATCTTCTGAGAAAATCCATAACAGACATGAAAGGACATGCCGTTCTCTCCTGGCCTGTCAAGTTATTAGCATCTTTTCATTCGCATATTTCCTTTACAATCTTTTTCACAGCATGATACCATGTCTTGCTATTTGTCTTTTCATGGCATTACTGATAAAACGAGTTGGAGTAATAGATGTGCACCAAGCAATACTCCACTTGTGAGGTAAATTCAACAGTTTTAAGATTCTGTACATAGGTGTACATTATCTGGAGTGGAAGCGCCAGCTTCTCCAGAGGACTGGGGGGGGGGGGGCGCGACATAATGCTGCACGACATCTGAGGAGTCAGGGGGCCAAGCCAAACGTGAAAATTGAGGGGGCCCATTCTAAATCATAGCTGTGGTGTGCCTCGTGCTGCCCCCAAGTATCCATGCCCAGTGTGGCCAAACTGGTCATGTTCCCCTAGATCCACTTCTGAGCTGTTGATAGCCATAGTTTAGTGTTACATGGATGAGTCTCAGGTTCATGGATTTCTCTCTTCTCTCTCTTCCTCCACTTACATTTTCAACTAAATGCAGTTTGCTGATATATCCAGACAGAAAACTAGGGTTAGTTATATCTATGGTTTACCTGAAACAGCCAGAGTCATTAATTTGGGGTGGAAGTTGCCTTGTTAGGACAAAATGTAATTTCAGCCACTAACCACAGTTGTCCTGGTTTTATGACAAACCATGGATAGCTGAAAACAGAAGAGAAAGTTTCGACTTATTCTGCAAGATGTTCACACAAGTGGCTTCGAAGACACTCCAGGTGTGTTCAGATACTTACCTAGATTCCCTTCAATCCAAGTGATCTGATTTTAAGAAGGCAATTGTTAAAAATAAATCCCTCATATCAAATACAGTCAAATACTAAAGAAGTCCAATTGATTTCTGGGCCAATCAAGCAGGTGCTCACACAACCCTAACAGAAGCATTTCTGTATCTCTTTCTTTAGAAGAAAGAATGCAGAGCCTGATTTTGTTGTGTGGGTGGGGTTTGGAAATTAAGGAATGATTTATGTAGCAATAAAACACCACTGGAGGAGGAGCATTGATGTTTGATGCAACCACTGTGAATGTTCATTTGTTGCATAGGCTAATGGAAGCCAATTTAAATTTTATCATGATAGCCTTATAAATATGCAACTGTGAAATGTTATTTATTGCTAAAATTAATGTTTCAGCCATATTTATTTTGATAAATTCTTCTAGGAAGTGGAAATCTGCTGCATTTAACATAAGGCAAATTAAAATGGTGACATTTATATGGCGTGCTAATTAACGGGAAGCTTGAGTGGAATTCTCATGCAAATACTGTACATATTGTGTGACAACGAGATTAATACCAGAGGATTTCATTGTGATTAGAGTTGTTATGCTGAGCATTAAATAAATTAACAGTAATGAGACACATTTCCACATAGTTTTTAATGGATTGATTTCTTCTTGCTAAAGTGTGGTCAAATGCAGTGCCATTTGAGGAAATGGTGAGCGCCGTTGCTGCACTAATGGCTCTGAACATTCAGAGTTAGACACCAAGTGAGGTTTTCAAAGCCCCACTGAACTTCCCTGTATTCTGGAAACTAAAGAAAGAAGGGAACCTGCACCCAGCCCCTCTTCCAGACCACAGTAATGTTGCCAAGTTTACTACCAATCTGGCATGCAGTAATATGCAGAAACAAAGTGCTTTCTGTGCTTAGATGAGGTCATCTGAACTTCCTTGCCTTGAATAACAGATCCATCACCTGCATCCTCACTGAGCACAACTGAGAACAATCTGATGGGGAAGAATAAGTGGGTCACCTTCCAGTCCAATCAAGTGTGGCTTAATTTGAGGAAAGAGCTTTTGCCTCCTTCAAGTAACTGTCTCTTTTCCCCTTAAGGAGGCCCCACCATGAACACTGCTGAGAAAGAAAGACAAATAGTTGTTCTGGGAGTCCTCTCTGTGCATCACTTGACGAAACACTTGCGATTCTGCACAAGACAACACGTTGCAGATAAGCTTTTGAGCTAGAAGGATTCCCCAGGTGTAACAATAATGGCATGTGAAGAAAAGAAATGGCTGCTGGTTAAATAATCTAAAGATTACTTTAGGGAAATGAATCCTCACTTCGCCTTATCTTCATCTCTCTATATTCTTGGAGGTGTATATGATTCAAATCACTCTGGAAATCTAAAGCCATTTTTCCCCTGCAGAAATCTTTCAGAAGACAATCCTATTTATGATATTTGTGCATGACTATGTTGTAGGAAAGATTATGACTGTGCATGATGAGTGAGTCAGTTTGAGTGTGAGTGTGTGTGTGTGTGTGTGTGTGTGTGTGTGTATGAGAGAGAGAGAGAGAGAGAGAGTACACACATACACAAACACACATACACACACACACACACACACACACTGACATTAGTTAGGCCTCTAGAGTTCAGAATTATTTGGTTTGGCGGTCTGTTGCCCACATATGTAGGAGATACCATCCACTACAATGATGCCATCTACTGTAGATCTATCTGTCCTCCATTCCCCAATTATCCTGATTCCTTAATTTTCCGCAGTACTTGATGGATCCCAGAAAGCAGAAGAGGCTATTCCAACCTTTTTTTATTATAAGCATTTTTTTTAATCCTGAGAACTGGCTAAGGAAATGTGACTTTCACTCACTATCTCCTCCCACCATGACTACAGAGACCTCCGATATTTTTAGGACCCACCTTATTTTTGTGATTGTAACTTGTTTTAATGTTGTGTTTTAATGTAACCCACCTTGGGACCTTAGGGTGAAGAGTGGGGTAATAATAATAATAATAATAATAATAATAATAATAATAATAATAATATGGAGAAAGGGTGCAAATGGCCTGCCCTACTAACAGGATTCCCTGACAGAGTCCAGTTCAGAGCCACGCTGCTTGCTGTGGCTGCTAGCTGGAATTTTAATCTCAGCTGACCGTATAAAAGGGCTTATGAGTACAGTGGTACCTCAGGTTACAGACGCTTCAGGTTACAGACGCTTCAGGTTACAGACGCTTCAGGTTACAGACTCCGCTAACCCAGAAATAGTACCTCAGGTTAAGAACTTTGCTTCAGGATGAGAACAGAAATTGTGCAGCAGCGGCGATGGGAGGCCCCATTAGCTAAAGTGGTACCTCAGGTTAAGAACAGTTTCAGGTTAAGAACAGACCTCCGGAACGAATTAAGTTCTTAACCCGAGGTCCCACTGTAAAGGGTCTACCGGTTGCAGCTTTCACCCACTGAGTGCCACCCAGATGTTTTAGACTACAACTCCCAGCAGCCCCAGCCAGCATAAGCTGATAGAGGCTTATGGGAGTTGTAGTCAAAAACACCTGGAGGGCACCAGGTTAGTGAAGGCTGGCCTATTGTTATCTCCACTTGTAAAGCGGGGGGGGGGGGATATTCAGGGTACTTCAGCATGTGGAAATGGCAAGTCCTGTCCCCCACCCCTTCTTTACTCATGCATACAGGATGCAAGCTTAAGCACCATAAACTCTTACTAAGCTTTTCCTGTACAGCAAGGTCTTTTACATGCACCACTGGTACCAGACACAATATGCCTTCAGTTGCATTCATCTCATATCTATGGCACACTAAGGTTTATCAAAACACATTTTATGCTATAATGATGATGATCTGAGCCATGAAAGAAATATTATTAGCGCTGTCGTTTTCCATCCCATCCCAGAGAATGAACACTCATCAGTATTGCCTTCCAGTCCTTGGTTTTAAGATGTTTAGTACTTTCAGGAAGTGACTGTTAAATGATACATACAGGAAGACCGGAGTCATTTATTTGCCACACTACAAATCCCAGGCTCCAGTTTGTTCCATCACATATAAATAAGGAGGCCAATTTAAAACATAAGCTCATAGTTTAGCAACTTGTGCAGTTTTGAAGTCCTAAACTGTCCTGCCGTTGGTCACGCTTGATAATCCTCTTTTGGAGACAATGTCATTGCATTGCACAATTCAGCAGCAAAAGTTGCTGAATCATTAGGACCGAACATAGAGTAGATTTTGCTTCAGTTCAACTGTTTCACCCTCATTCAATAGTAGCATTGTGTTCCTTTTCAGTTGTGACCTAAAATGTCTTGCATTTTGTACTATGCGTACCCAAAAATATTGTGAAACTCTCTACTTTTCACTTTATAGTTTGATAAATGCCAAGTACTACATTTAAAATATTAAAGAGCCAAAGCAGTGCTATTTTTCTAGAAAAAGATGTGCTAAAACTCACAGTGAACACCTCCCTCGTTCTCTTAGAACGGCAATGGCACCCACCTGAGAGGTTTCGGAACTTTCCAGTGAGTTCTGGCTGGAAAAGGGTCCTGGTCTTTGGTGTTGACACTGCGATGGAATGTCAAAGGGGAAGTGGAAAAATGGAACTCCCGAAGCAGCAAGTTCTAAATTCTGGGCATGGCAGCAGAGAAAGCCCTCTGCCTTCTTTCAACCAACGTTTTTATACCTTCTGAGGTATTGAGGAGGCAACTCCCATCTCTTGCGGGGGTGCAATTAGTGCCAACATCGTCCGTTAAGAGTTTGGGTGTAATCTTCGATACCTCCCTCTCTATGGAGGCGCAGATTACAGCTATAACAAAGGCGGCATTTTTTCATCTCCGCCAGGCTAGGCAGTTGGCTCCTTATCTCTCTCGCCCTGACCTAGCCACTGTGATCCATGCGACGGTCACCTCCAGACTGGATTATTGTAACTCGCTCTACGTGGGGCTGCCCTTGAGACTGACCCAGAAACTCCAGCAGGTGCAGAATGCCGCGGCGAGACTCCTTACGGGGTCTTCGCTACGAGATCATATCCATCCGGTATTATACCAGCTGCACTGGCTCCCGGTGGAGTACAGGATCAGGTTTAAGGTGCTGGTTTTAACCTTTAAAGCCCTATACGGCCTAGGACCCTCGTACCTACGGGACCGCCTCTCCTGGTATGTCCCACAGAGAAATCTACGATCTGCAAATAAAAACATCCTAAAGATCCCAGGCCACAGAGAGGTTAGGCTGGCCTCAACTAGAGCCAGGGCCTTCTCGGCCGCGGCTCCAATCTGGTGGAACGCTCTGTCACAAGAGACTAGGGCCCTGCAGGACCTGACATCCTTCCGCAGGGCCTGCAAGACAGAGCTGTTCCACCAGGCCTTTGGTCAGGGC
The DNA here is from genome assembly GCF_964188315.1 of Podarcis muralis. Classification (NCBI taxonomy): domain Eukaryota; kingdom Metazoa; phylum Chordata; class Lepidosauria; order Squamata; family Lacertidae; genus Podarcis; species Podarcis muralis. The sequence continues at coordinate 41,822,352 of NC_135657.1, forward strand.
GCAGCCTGACCCCCTCCTCTGGCAATCGGCAATCTGCACAGAATTTTGCTTGATGGTTGCCATTAATTTGACTTTAATTTGATTTGATTAATTTTATAATGAATGTTTTAGAATGTTGTTAGCCGCCCTGAGCCCAGCTTCGGCAGGGGAGGGCGGGATATAAATAAAATTTATTATTATTATTATTATTATTATTATTATTATTATTATTATTATTATTCTGGTTTACTGTAGATCAGATGAGAAGCGAGGTGAGGTTGATCTTTGAGAGCTCTGTGGAAGACAAAATGGCTGCATGTTTCCCTACTGCCTATGAAAATTGAAAGGCACTGCTAGGATTTCCATGTTGCAATGTGGCAACCTCAATCCCATCTATAATGACAATAATATAAAAGCTCATAAAACACGTCAACAGTTGGCCAAAATTACCACTAGACATTTTTTATTCTTATCAATGGCCTCTAAACATAAGTTTCCTTGCTTGAGTTGAGTCTGAGTTCACCAAGCATTGCAACATACTTTTATTACCATATTTGAAAACAAGATTTAAACAATTTATATATATATACATATTATTTGCATGTTAATGTCCCATGAAAATCTATGCTTTGCGTATAAGTCCTTCTTACTTGTCAGATTCAAAATTAATGCATGCCATTATTCAGCATTTAAATTCCAGAACATGAATGTAATTGAATTTTCTTTCAGCTCTCACAAATGCAAGGCTTCCTAAGATATTCAAACATTAAATGCTTTCAAGAATCTCTTCAAAGGGATCCTCCTTCTGTACTTATTCATTGGCATTACTAATTTCACTTTAATAACCTTTCTGCTTAGCACAAAAATATTACAATGTTTGATGCCTCCACTAAGGATTCAAAATTATGAAGCCAATATTTTTTTTCCTTCTTCTATAAATAAAGGACACATTTCATTTCAATGTCCTGGGCCTTTAATTGAAGTACAGGGTAGGTGGGATTGTTTAAGGGCAGTGGCGTAGCATGGGGGGTGCAGGGGGGGCCGGCCACACCGGGCGCAACATCTGGGGTTAGGGCAAATCCACAGGATAGGGGGCGCAAATCCACGGGTTAGGGGGCGCAAATTACTTGCCTTGCCCCGGGTGCTGACAACCCACGCTACGCCACTGTTTAAGGGAGAGGAATGGAGTAAAACCAGCATGTTACCAAGCACAGCTTTTAAGTCATTGAAATGAGGGTGTTTCCCTCTTTCTCTGAATAGTAATAATAATAATAATAACAACAACAACAACAACAACAACAACAACAACAACAACACCCCATCCACTCTGGGTGGCTCCCAACACAACACTAAAAACAGAATAAAACTTCAGATGTCTTCAAAAAGTCAGATAGTTGTTTATTTCCTTGACATGATGGGAGGGCATTCCACAGAGCAGGCGCCACTACCGAGAAGGCTCTCTGCCTGGTTCCCTGTAACCTCACTTCCTGCAGGGAAGGAATCACCAGCGCTGGACCTCATTGTCCGGACTGAATGATGGCGGAGGAAATGTTCCTTCAGGTATATTGGGCCAAGGCTGTTTAGGACTTTAAAGGTCAGCACCAACACTTTGAATTGTGCTCAGAAACATACTGGGAGCCAACATAGGTCTTTAAGGACCGGTGTTATATGGACGTGGCAGCCGTTCCCAGTCACCAGTCTGTCTGCCACATTCTGGATTAGTTGTAGTTCCCGAGTCACCTTTAAAGGTAGCCCCACGTAGAGCGCATTGCAGTAGTCCAAGCAGGAGATAACTAGAGCATGCACCACTCTGGCAAGAGTCTGCGGGCAGGTAGGGTCTCAGCTTGCGTACCAGATGGAGCTGGTAGACAGCTGCCCTGGACACAGAGTTAACCTGCGCCTCCATGGACAGCTGTGAGTCGAAAATGACTCCCAGGCTGCACACCTGGTTCTTCAGGGGCACAGTTACCCCATTCAGGACCAGGGAGTCCCCCACACCCGCTCACCCCCTGTCCCTACAAAACAGTACTTCTGTCTTGTCAGGATTCAACCTCAATCTGTTAGCCGCCAATCATCACATTGTTTGGGGAAAGTGCCATTTGGGGCAAATGGGATGGGTATTGTTTAAAAACAGAGGAAAGCAGGTCTTCCTTTCACATTACATGAGCCATTCTTTTTAAATAGGCCTGGAGGAATGGCTCAATAACTCTAATGAGTTACAGCACATTAATTCACATGCGTTAATCTGAGTTAGTTTTACTTGGAAATTATTATTGTCTCAGTCCACCTCATTAAGGATGCTGATTATATGATCCAAAATTGTTTTTATAATTATTCTTGTGTAGTTCTACAAGTGTAGATAGAGCTTCACTGAGTATTATAAACCAAAGGCGGATCCTTGTTCCAAAGCTTACTTACCATCTAAGTTTAGACAGTGACAGGAGACAGAGGCCGCTTCTGAGGTTTCCTTACAACCATGCAGACCAAAAGGATGTGGATTTGCCTCCGGATGCATTGCGATGTGCATTTTGAGGCAAGGCACTCTTCTCCATGTGGCTGGGACATAGATTTCCATTGACATTGCAGAGCCCAAAGGAACATGCATTCATTCCAAACTACTATCTTGAGATGCCTCTTTATTCTTCTATCCAACTATATCTGGATCATAACATTCAGGATCAAACTCTGGGGTGGAGAACCACTTTTGGCTGGAAGGCCAGTGTGTGTGTGTGTGTGTGTGTGTGTGTGTGTGTGTGTGTGTGTGTGTGTAACACCAGCCAATCTGACATCATATGACATTAGGTGGGTGTGGCTCATCCGAAATGGCCTATTTAGGACCACAGGCCCAAGGTTTCCTATTGCTGATCTGATTGATAAATTCAGGGCTGGCAAATATTCCCCCCCCCACCACCACCTATTAACATCCTTCTATTATTCAAATAACTGATGTAGTCTCCTTTCACCCAACTTTTGAAAGTTATGAAAATTACATTGGGATTTAGTGTTTGCTTGTTTGTGCAGTCAGTAATAAGAGGGAAGCCAAGAGAATGGCCCAGCAGTTCAGACACTTGAGGCTTCATAAACTTGTGCTAATCCCCAGCATGGTTCAGAATTACTACACACTGGAAATGAACTACGAAATGAACAGAATCAATAAATGTAAAGTACTACAGTCACTTTGTTCTCTGCCCGGGACCTTCATTTTCCTCATTTGTTTTCCAACTGTGCTTTACTTTTTTAGAATCATTTATGAGTATACCGCATAGTATATTAATATGTTGTTTGGAATTTATTTTGAGCAAATTAAACCTCAGAGCCTTTGTCGGAGAGCTAGAGGACCAACGCACATAGCAAAAGAGAATAAAAGGAGGTTGCTTACATTTGTATTCAAACAGAAATGAAAACTAGCGATATTTTGTTAGTTTATGGGTCTTCCTTGGATGCTTACTTTGAGACATCAGCATTTTAGGTGGACTGCAGCTCAGTCCCAATGAACGTTTGGAGGGATTGACTGAATTTTCCTATCTAGTCCATTTGTTTTGTAACAGCAGATACATATCTACACATGAGCAAGTGTAAGATAACACCTGAATAACACCTACAACTGAATGTGATTCAACACTGTTAGTGGGACATAGCTTCCCTCTGTTGGTTTCTGTTTCTCACTGTGCAGCTGCTGCAAGTCACAGGACTGTGTTTACATTCCACAGTCCAGGCTGTTGGAAGTCTCATGGGAGACTAGAGATGGATGTGACGTTACTGGTCTCCTGTTTTCCTTTGTTCTGTTGTTTCCTTTGGTCCGTTGCTCTCTGCTCTCACAGGGAGAAGATGTATATTTCTTTGCTTAGTAATAAAGCATAGCATGTGGCTCATACTATCTCATCCTTCCATTGTGTGGTTTTAATGCTCTGCTGGGAGGGCTCGGAGGAAGATGAGCCTTATCAGCTCAGATGAACGGAGCTGAAATCCCAGTACCCTCTGTCACTGAGATGCACACCCTTGAGGAGCTCCCCAATATGGAAATTTAGGGAAGTGGGTTTGCCCACATGGTTGTCTGAATCTAACAAGGAAGCTATACACAAGAAAGCAGCACCTGAACACAGGTTTTCTTGCAACAGTCAGACAGGATATAGATTTGCATCTGGGTGCACTGTGATGTACATTTGGATGTGAAGCACTCTACAGTATGTGGATGAGACAAACATTTCTGTTGCTATTGCAATACAGAGAGGAGCATGAGATGCTGATGCATTCTTCTGTCCAACTCCATCTAAACCAGGGCTTCAGGGTCTAACTGATTTCCCTATTTGGGATCAGGAAGGGATTTCCCTCTATTTTCCTTCAGTCTTTCCTCCCTTGGTGATGCTTCCCATAGAGATAGGGAAGTATCATGCTCTCACAACAGCTTTTTAAAGGACCAAATGCCATGGGATATAAGCCCCTTCCATATCATCATTATTATCATCAGCATCAAAATCTGTATACCACCCTTCATCCGAAGATCACAGGGTGGTTCGCAACATAATCATATAATCAGAGAGTTAGAAGGAAACTCAAAGATCCATTGAGTTCAACAGGACTTCTTCTCAGGTGTGTATAGGAGGTCATGGGCTGAATCTAAAGGCAGTGCAGGCCACAAATTGATGTAAATTACATCCTTCCCCTCCTCCTGCAAGAGCTTCTACTGGATCTTAGCAAACAGAAGAAGGCCAATTTGTGGAAGGGCAGCTGTGGATCCTATCTGTAGCTTTGAAAAAAAACTTTTAAGGATTAAGTAAAGGAAGCAAGATTAAGCTCATGATAGGAAAATGAAAAATAAAATAGATTACATTAAAGCAACATCAGTATAAATGGCCAAGAGGCATCTGTAAGATTTGAATATTCAATTATTATTATATTCCATAAACATAAGTGGTAACTAGCTGCATCTCTGAAGTGTCACAGCAGAGGCACACTCTGAAGTTACAGATAGCTATGGTTCTGCTCAATCGGTTCAATAATACAGGAGTACCTCGGGTTAAGAACTTAATTTGTTCTCGAGGTCCATTCTTAACCTGAGGTACCACTTTAGCTAATGGGGCCTCCCGCTGCCACCGCGCCACTGGAGCACAATTTCTGTTATCATCCTGAAGCAAAGTTCTTAACCTGAAGCACTATTTCTGCATTAGTGGAGTCTGTAACCTGAAGCGTTTGTAACCTGAAGCGTCTGTAACCCGAGGTACCACTGTATTTGAAAAATTCAAAATCAAATGAATTTTATCTTTTTTGGATACTGTTCCCTTACATTTGACTGCTGGAGGGCAACAGTATTGCTCAAAGTAAAATGTTGTTCTTCTGCTTCTGAAGCTGAGAGTTTTGGAGTCTCAGTATAAAATATTTGAGTAGGTTGCCATTAGCAACAGTATCTCCCTGGTCATCACAAACAGAGATAGGAAGGCATCCTAACTATGATAGCATCATAATATATCACATAACTTCCAGGTTTCTGATCTCACCATGTAGTTAAATGGCATCTTGTTAGCAATTATTGGCCTCCGAAGGGGTTTTTCCTTTTGTCCCTCAGAATAGATTCCTTCAGGCAAACTTGAAGATTGACATCCTCTTTGGCAGCAATGCCATTCTGATACGTATATTTTGCCAAAGGCTGACAGTGCAATTGGGCTGAGTTGTCAAGCTATCCAGAGCACTTTACCAGTTTCTGGAAAGCACAGGAGGGGAGAGGGCTTTTGTGTTTGGGTCCTGCTTGCAGGTTTACCACAGGCATCTGGTTGGCCACTGTGAGAACAGGATGCTGGACTAGACGTCCCACTGGCCTGATCCAGCAGGCTCTTCTTATGCTGTTATCCCTGGCCTCCAACTGCAAGTCAGATCTGCCTCTCTGCCTGTAGACTGAGATGTGCAGGTTCTAGCTGAGGAAGAGAGTGCTGGAGAGCACACGGTCTGCTGCGGAGCTGCTGCATACAAGATGCTTTCCTACACTGGTATCACTGCACAAAAGAAGAAGAAGGGTTTGGCTTTGAGATCCCACTTTATCACTACCCTAAGGAGTCTCAAAGCGGCTAACAATCTCCTTCTCCCTTCCTCCCCCACAACAAACACTCTGTGAGGTGAGTGAGGCTGAGAGACTTCAGAGAAGTGTGACTAGCCCAAGGTCACCCAGCAGCTGCATATGGAGGAGTGGGGACGCAAACCCAGTTCACTAGATTACGAGTCTACCGCTCTTAACCACAACACCACACTGGCCGATATGCACACTAAAAACCATAATGTGTGCCAAACTCTCAGTTGTCTGTCTTGTGGGAAGTTATAATCATGGTTGTCTGCTAGGAGAGCGAGGGAGGCAGTTTGTTTGTTTGTTTGTTTGTTTGTTTGTTTGTTTGTTTGCTTGCTTGCTTGCTTGCTTGCTTGCTTGCTTGCTTGTACCATGGCCACTGCTGCCGGTCTCCTCCTTGGGGCAGCTGGTAATGGTTGCAGGAGAGCAGGTGAGGAGGAGGAGAGGCTGTCACCGCCGGGGCCTAGCCCCGCGTGATGCGCCAGTTCTGAGGGGCAGGCAGAGGGCAGGACTGCCCTGGGCAGGAAGAAAAGTGGAGCAGAACAGAGCACAAAGGGTCTTGATTTTTTATATATATAAAAAATGTTTTGTGCATCCATGTCTACTCTTTCTGCTTTCCAGATTTTATTTCTTGACATGTGTTTTTCTTTTTGTAAATCTACCAAAGAATAAAATAAATAAAATAGGGATTGTTTTCTCAGGGCAGTGGAGGGTGTGTATGCTGTGTCCCATGGCTGTAGTGGTCCCTTCTTCCGATAGGAAATGATTTGCGGGAAACAACCAAAAAATGGAGCAGGGGCGTCGAGGAGGGTCAAATGGGGGAGAGAGGGAGGAAGGGAGCAATGTACCTATTTTTATCTGAGGAATGTTGGAGCGTGTGGTGAACGTCCATGATATAAAGCCCAAAGCAGACCCATGCAATATGTGCAATACATCTAAAAATTAGAGCTATAACATTCTGAAACAGTCCCTCTAGAAAACACTGATAAACTCAAGAAAAGTTGGGTATGCATTTGAAGAACAGTGACTCTTTTCTTTCCAGTTCCTCAATTGTGGAGTAAACACTCTTACCAGAATAATGAATGAATCCCACTCCTGTGATCTTGGGATTTTTCCTTCCTTCTCCTGGGCTTCAGGAACTGCCATAGTGTGATATACTCAACTGAATTTCCCCTGGGTTGCCATTGACAGATGAATGTTACTTATGCTCAAAGGCAGACGTTGCAATAATTTGGAGTTAGGGAAGGGATTTTTTCCCCCAGGGCAGATTGCCTTCCCATGCACTGTGTGACTTGGGTTGGTTGCCATGGAAGTGTGTTCTGCAGTGACATTTCATGCTCTGGATTATGTGGGTTGATCTGACAGGTTAGTGGATAGATGACATTGCCATGAGATGGGGTTGAATTATGTGGTCCATTAGTCCTCCCGACTCTACTTTGTCATGAGGTTAGAAAGAGAAAAAACAACCATAAAACCCAAGACAGGCTCCAACACACTAAGGAAGGCCAAGGAATCAAGACCACAGAACATCACAAACCAAAGCAACAAGGATTTACCACTCAAATGTCTGCAAAACAGGTGCACACACAACTTTTTTAAGGAAGAAAATTACAGCCTTCAGTGTTAGCAGACAGAGAGAGACAGTGGGAGAGAGAATTTCTTTCAAGCTCCAGATACTATAATCAGATGGACCCTGAAGGTGAAGCAGAACTCATAACTGAGTGTCTTCAAGAGAAAATGTTATTGGGTGCACACAAGGTCACCACCTTGCTGAATAACCTTTCAGTAACCACAGAAGTGCCTAGTACTCAAAAAGTTGGGGGAAACACAGCTTCTGCAGTTGTGATAAACTCTTGTCGAATTTTGATCCTTTCAATTGATTTACCCCAGTTCCCACTAGCATGATTCAATATTTGTTAGAAATGTCAGGACTTCTTTAGTGAAGTACTAAATTGCTTTATATGAGGCTAAGGAGGGGTGTAGGGAAGGTTACATTTTGCTTCGCTTTTTAACCTTTCGATTGCAGTCTTTTTAAAAAAAATAAAAAAGGTGAAATTGTCTACCAACAAAGCTTTTGCTGACATTCTGGAAGTTAAGGCACAATGGGATTCCAACAACTTACTTTCGATAGCCTGTTAGGATGATATGAAGCTGCTCCAGAGCACTGGCTCATCTCACTCAGTATTACCTCTACAGCTCTGATTCTTTTTTACATCTGCAAATGTGGCAGTGGGTATGCTGGACCATTGCCTTGCCTCGGTAATGGACTGGATAAGAGCTCAATCCAGATAAAACTGAGGCCCTGTTAGTGGGTGGTTCCATGGGTGTTCTTGATGGTGTTACACTCCCTCTGAAGGAGCAGGTCCAGGATCCTTTGCTGTCGCTTGAGGCTCAGGTGGCCTCAGTGACAAGGCATGTCGTCCATCAGCTTCAGCTGGTGACCCACTATCTGGACAGGGATAGCCTAATTTCTGCTGTCTATGCTCTGGTAACCTCAAGAGACTTCAGCTGGTGCAGAATCTGGCAACCATGTTGGCCTTACAATCACCTGTTCTTTTAATACCTGAGTGGGTTCATCTGAAGTCTCCTCCTTTAGTCTTACTGTTAATGGAACTTCCATGTAAGAGAGAAAGAATGGCATTTTCTAATCCCTTTTGTAAATTGAATAAGCTACATTTATCCACTGTTTCTGCCACATTACAAATAAATTCAGAAGCAACGTGCTGGGGATTAAAACATACCTTTTTTTACCTTTTTCAAATTCCCATTGTCGTTCTTTGCTTCTTGCAAAAGTGGATGTGGTACCTAGCAGGTTTTCAAGGTCATTCGTGAAATAACAGAACTCCGAAATGTGCTATTTGTGACAGTCTGTGGCTTTCATCTTTTTTTAGTCTGATTTCTGGTTGACCCTTTGACAGAATGACAAAAATCTATCCACCCAGAACAGCGATATTAAAACTATTAAAGGCATCATTATGGGAGGCCATTAAATATTCATTGGAGCTGAATTTAAACGAAGCCAACTACACATTTGTTTTGCCAGTCAGAGTGACTCTGTCTGCATTTCCAGTCATTTGATCAAATTTGGGTTTTTCCATCTCACATTAGCAGAATTTTAAATCCCTGCAAGGGACGTGTGTTTTTCCCCTCTGAGTCTGATGGAGGGATAGACCAACATACTTCTCTAGTAATCAGTATTCTATGCTTATAGTACTGGGAACTCTGTACAGATGTTTCTTGTATTTATCACTGCAAAGTGCCTGAAATTTGAGTTAATGTCTATTAGAATCTTTCCTGAGGGGAAACCGAAATTGCCCTTAACCAATTTCCTCACAAAGAAGTGCTTCATTCAGATATATTAATGACAGCACCATATTAATTTTGCACAGGAATAATTAAATACTTTTTAAAAAGTGTCACTACATATGCTCATGAGATACTCCCACCAATTCTACTTTCAGAGTTTTCATTTTTAAAATGGTCACTGGGAAAGATTTTGAAAGAGGGATTTATTACCTGTATTTATTTATCTTCCTACAGAAGAAAAACTGAAGGTGGCATTGATGGAATACCTCATTTTATCCTTACAATGATTGGTCCAGGGTCACCCAGAAAGCTTCACGGCTGAGGAGGGTTTTAAACCTATATCTTCTCTTGGTGCAAATCAGTTTTCTATCTATGTTGCCAAATGAATTCATGGATTAAGCATGAATGATTTGCCCCCTCTTTCCATTTCCTGCCCCAAAGTAGCAGTCTGACTTTATTCCAGACTCCAAAGTTCTTGGAAGTGTTGAGCAATGGTGCATTATAAACAGGACTTAACCATTTGAAATGTTTCCAGCAGCCCATTAAAGATATATGATAGAGCACTTTCCTCATTTTCTAAATGCACCAGGGATATTCAGAGCTTTGTCTTTTGGCACGTTGGCCATGCATTTCAAATCTTCTAGTCGGGAAGGTGGATGAGTAGAAATGATGGATGGTGGGTGTCTGACGGATGTTTCCCATCCAAAAAATGGTGCCCAATGTAATTAAAGTTTCCTTCCAGTAGCCATTATTTCCTCTCCAGTGCTCACTGGCTTCGATTTCTTGACCTATGACTATTTCCCCCAATATACAATGGGTACTATTTATTTATTTTTTTAAAAAAAGGCATTTTCACATTTTTAAAAAGGAGCTCAAGAATGTAAGCGCATAGCCTAAAGCAAATGGCATTTGGTCCTGATATGTTTTGGCAGGTCTAGGCCTCTTTATAAACAAGGGCTTCTGTTGCAGAGAATTTAAACCTTTTGACATTTCTCCTTCTGTTTGCCCATCTGTTGCTAAACATTATTTTATCGGTCACATTTCTACACCGATCTTCCAGTAAGGAGCATGTACCAGACTCTCTCATTCCCAGCACAATGCCCGGGAGATATGTTAGGCTGAGAGTGACATGTCAAAGGCAGACAATGTAATTGAATGGTTAAGTCACTAGGTGGCACTGGACTTAATTGTACCTATTCTTTTCTTGTTTAAGAAAGAGAGACAATGAAGTTCTTTACTAGCTTCCTGTCTAGTGGCTTCTTTAGGCCTTCCATGACAATGGGCTTCATGGCAGAGAAGGAATTTGAATTTGAGGATTATACATTCAGACTTTCTAGTCCAGTGGTGGGAACCTCTGACTCACAGGCCTGTCCAGGCTCTCCATTTGATTTGTGGTGTGGCTTGGTGCAAATCACAGCCACCCGTCCAATACCTGATAATCTATAAAGCCTTCATCTACGAAAAAATATAACAACAAACAAACATTAATAAATACAAGTCACTGATTTAAATCACATTAAAAGCCAAATGATATATTTAAGGTGGACAAAAAGAATGGTTTTTGTACTGAAATCTCTAAATTTGAAAAAAGAGCTGCTAGAGAATAAAACAAAATTTATTTCCAAAACATATAAATTAATACTATAATGGTATACAATGACGAACAGGTCAAATCAGTAATGATACACTCAGTGAGAGACTTTGGCTATTAAATACAGCTTGGGAGAAGTTATGCAATTGGGTTTTAAAGTTATACGTTGAAAGAAAATTATATGAAAATGATGTACCGATGGTATTTAACTCCTAGTCAATTAGCAAAAATGTATAAAACATGCTCAAATGTATGCTGGAAATGTAAGGAAAAAGAAGGCACCATTTATCATATGTGGTGGAATTGTAAGGTAGTAAAAGGATTTTGGGAAATGATATATAATGAGTTGAAAAAAAATGTTTAAAATAATCTTTGTTAAAAAGCCTGAAGCCTTCCTTTTGCCGAAATCCCAAAGGAGCAGAAAAGACTATGCATGTGACCACGGCTGCATGGATGTTACTGGCCCAGAGATGGAAAGAAGAGAAAGTTCCTACCAGAGAAGAATGGCAGATAAAGTTAATGGACTATGCTGAAATAGCTAAAATGACTGGAAGAGTCAGAAATCAGGAAGACAAAATTTTTAATAAGGCATGGGGAAAATTTATAACTTATCTTAAAGATCATTGTAAACAGTTAAATCCTTAGTAGGTATGGAATATCACTTGTAGTTTAAGGTTGAATTCTAGGCATAATGGAAGAGGTAAAGAATTTGGATTATCATAAAAGATGTGGAAAATGATTAATAATAGGACCCACAAAGGGGAGGATGGAAGTCCAGGAGATTCCTTGGAATCTTGTTTTTTTATGTTTGGTATATTTTAATGTGAAAAACTAAATAAAAAATTTAAAAAGTGATAAATAAAAATAATAATAAATCACATTAAAAGCCTGCTAGAATATGTGTGTCTTGACACAGATGTTTTAAAGCAGTTTTGTGGTTTTACTGTGTTGTTTTAATTGTACAACATACCTACTTATTTTAATTGTGATGTTTTTGTAACCCACCCTGGGCCCCTTTGGTGAACGGTGGACTATAATTACAATAGGTGGGTAGGTAGGAAATCTGTGTGAGGGCAGACTTCCTTGAAGATGGGGATTCAATAACAGTACAGAAGTAGCAACAAGGGATTATGCAAAAGAGCTTCATGGTGACCTTTTGTGTTGATTTTATCGTCTCTCGGGGTCCTAGGCTGAGGCTTCAGGAGGTACTAAGCAACCTAACATTTGTGTCTTTCAAGGAAGTGCGAAATGCTGGCAGCAAAGTAGACGTACAAAGAAAAGAATTCGTCCTGGCCCACCTGTTTCTGTCTATAAAAAATGGAGCAGGCATCTTCTTATCATCCATTTCTCCAACACATTTCAAATCAAAAAATGGATCAACCTTTGTGTTCACAGCTGAGCTGTTTTTGGTGTATTTGTTTTACAGCCAGAAAGAACGCATTCTTGACTTGTATCATGTGGGGCACACAGCTGGGTAGGAATCGGGAGGCAACAATGCAAGTCACTCACCAAACAGAAAGCTCCTGGATGCTTACAGAAAGATGTAGGTGACAAGTATTAATAGCTCAGCAGGTCCTATCAGCCTTGTTTATTCTTAGTTGTATGCCTAGCAGGCCCATGAGAAGGAGTGGAGAGGAGAGGTCTACCTAGATTTCCAAGCAGAGATCCTGGAAAACTGCTGCCATTCACAATACTGAGCTAGAAGAGCTATTGGACTGCCACAGGATTCCGATTCTGGCTAGAATGATCTTTTAAAGAACAACTTGTTGTCTTCACTTCAGTTGTGTCACAGGCAGTACACTTGGGGAGTGAATGAATAACTGGGACACACCAAAAGTGCTTAAACCTACCCTGATAGCTTTCACCATCCAGTTTCTCCTGCTGCTCTGGGAGGGCTTCCTCACAAGTCTTAGGTGGATGTGATCAACATTCCTTCCTCTGTAATTAAGCAATTAAATGTCTTCAGCAATGGTGCTGTCTGCCTGCTGCTGAAGCCTTACACCTGCCTCTACACGTTGTGTTCTAACTTTCTTCAGAAATGGCTTGTTTCTTACAAGGTCCTTACAAGTACAGTGCTTCCAGGTGCTCCAAAGTCTGGCCACATAACAGTGTGTCATTTTGTATAATCAAAAGGGAGGAAATGGGAAGGGGAGTTGCACTGCTTGTCACTAAGTATGTCCCAGGGAATATACAACAGTTGCCTATGACACTTGACCAACAATCCACCCAGCAAGCAAATGAAAGGAATGTGCTATAGAGATAGAGAGAAGGCATTTCATCTCCCCAGGGACAAATAATCATCACTTCTTTACCTTCTATTAAATCATGAAGACTACAAAATGGATGTAAAAGCCAATTAACAGCCAAGCAGCACCATTTTCCAAGTCTGGAACTCAGCCTATCCAATTTGGTTTGGAGGGAATAGAAAACTAAATGCTGGTGCTTTGGGATCAGTTCCATGGAAGGGATCACTCACTAGTGATAGGCGGGGTATAAATTATTATTGTTGTTGTTGTTGTTGTTGTTGTTGTTGTTGAAGGACATCCTGATGTTCAGCAGGGCTACTCTTTTCAGCTGTGGTTAGCACTGAAGTTAAAAGCTAAGAGCAAGAAATTATGCAGAAACCTGAATGGCTAACATATTGTACTTTCAAAAGCTACAAGGTTATAGAGAACTGCTAAAAAAGCAATGAAATTCCCCTGAAAAATGTCTCATTAGCGTCACACAGACTTGGGCTAGTACAGGCTTCGGTCGGTCTCTGTAAACTAAAGAATTACCAGGTGGGAATGAGTCAAATAAAAGTGGTACTTGTTGGAATATCTGAGTATTGGGTTTTGGCCTCTGTGCAAAACTAAATAGCTGTACTTAATCATGGACTTCATATATGTCAGAACTCAATATATTCTTATAATCAGTAAAGTCAGCTTTTTATTAAGGCTTTGTTTATAGCTTATAAAGTGTTCACAGGCTACTAAAATATTACAGACATGAGCAGTAAGTGCTGTGGCTAATTATGAGAACATCTGGAAGTAAAAGCATTAGTAGATATTTGCATTGTGTATAAGCCACATTTCTGTACCATATTATTGTCTTATGGATGTACAAGGGGAGCTGATTAAGCACTAAAACTAGCCATTAGTCAACCATCAACACCATATAAATGAAAATGCATTATAAAGCTGGGTTATTAATGTACGTAAACAAATAAAGTTGTGGAATTAAAAGCAGCCCAAAGTCTCTTTTCATATCTCGTTATTTGTTTATTCACTTGTACATGTTTTATTGTTTGGGGAGATTATATGGAGCCTAGGTATCTTTTCTATACCAACTCTCCTGTTAAGTCTAGTGGTGTAGTCTGCTTGGAAAAAAATAGCCAATTATCCATCTTTTAAAGCTATCATCAAAGTCATTAAGTCTAAACTGGTTCCTTTTTAAAATTAAAACCAATATTCTGATTAATTCCGAATTCAGTATCTAATTCCATACTCCTCTGAGGCTGTGGGGAATGACAGAATACAAACAATGTTTAGAATACCTGCTCTTGTCTCTAGCAGGCATTTCAGACATTTGGAGGTCTTCAGAATAGCTATGCTTGGCATTCCCCAATTACAAAAGACACAGCATTAGATGTAAGATAACCAGAAAGATAGCTATGTGCTTAGTTATTAAAAAGACACCTGTGTGAAAGAAGTAGTATTTGGGGCATCACCCAGTTAAGCTCTTGCAGAAAACCTGAATTGCCATATGTTCTGATTCAGTGTTAAAGAGTGATTTTTCATGGGAAAAGCACCAGGGCAAACAAAGAAATGCTCAGACACAGTGTTTTGTAGCTTTAAAGCACTAACCTGTGCCCAGAAAGTGTGGGGTGAAAGATAAGTGTGTATGAGCCCTAAGACCTTTTCCAATTATGCAGCTCATAACCTTGAAATTGTAAGGAATCCTTCCAGCTTCCATTGTTGATGGAACCTATTTAGAATTTTAGTAGGGTTATCAAGTTCACATTGATTTGATGAGTTTGGTTCTTGACTGATAATACAAGAAGGAGGAGGAGGAGGAGGAGGAGGAGGAGGAGGAGAAGACGGAGAGTAGTAGTAGTAGTTTGGATTTGATATCCCGCTTTATCACTACCCTAAGGAGTCTCAAAGTGGCTAACATTCTCCTTTCCCTTCCTCCCCCACAACAAACACTCTGTGAGGTGAGTGGGGCTGAGAGACTTCAAAGAAGTGTGACTAGCCCAAGGTCACCCAGCAGCTGCATGTGGAGAAGCGGAGACGCGAACCCGGTTTACCAGATTACGAGTCTCTTACTCTTAACCACTACACTTGAGGCTAGGATACTTGAGGCTAGAACTTGGAGATCACAATCTGAACCAAGAAATCAGGAAGACATCAAGGCTAGAGGTGTCCACATAACAATGTGTTCTACTCCTGATTACATCAATATGTGGTTTGATCATTGTTATTCAAGTATAAGACTACATGGAGTCATAAATCTAATCAGTTCTTTGTGTGCTATTTTCTCCATGAAAAGGAAAGACAAGAAGTATCTGATCCTACAAGAAAATCTTCATTGGAGGTGCTGATTAAATGCAATTCTGGTATATTAACAAAAACAAGAATTTTCCATTTATGTGGCAAAGTTGCTGATCAAAGACATTTCTCTTTGAATTCTTTGCCCTGTGCTCTTTCTCCTTGTAATTCCAAAAGCATCTATTTCTCCAGATGCTTTTTCTATTTACAGTGTCTCACTTAGTTCACTCATTCATTCATTGTTTATCAATTGCTCAAGGCTCCATTCCCAGTTGTGGTGAATTTTTCACACTTCAGTGCAGTGTGTATCTTGGGGAGTCTCGCTGGAGTTACACATTAGTTTAGCAATTTTGCTCTGTGTACTTTGCCTCATGAGCAATGCTGTCTTCTTACTATGAGTTTGTCCTGATTTTCCTTCTGCAGAGAATTTGAAAGGAGAGCTATACTGATTAATATTAAAGGGGAAACTCCTGTGGAATGCTGTTTCTTTTAATGTGTTTGTAATGTGTGTGCATTTTAAGGATACTGGAGCTGTGTACACACTTACCCATCACAAAGCTACAATTCCCAGCAGCCCTTAACAAACTACAGTGCCCAGAATTCTTTGAGGAAAAGAATGTACAGTGGTACCTCGGGTTATATACGCTTCAGGTTACACACTCCGCTAACCCAGAAATAGTGATTCAGGTTAAGAACTTTGCTTCAGGATAAGAACAGAAATCAGGCTCCGGCGGCACGGCGACAGCAAGAGGCCCCATTAGCTACAGTGGTGCTTCCAGTTAAGAACAGTTTCAGGTTAAGAACAGACCTCCGGAACGAATTAAGTACTTAACCCGAGGTACCACTTAAAAAACAGAGACATCACCTTGCCAACAAAGGTCCGTATAGTTAAAGCCATGGTTTTCCCAGTAGTGATGTATGGAAGTGAGAGCTGGACCATCAAGAAGGCTGATCGCCGAAGAATTGATGCTTTTGAATTATGGTGCTGGAGGAGACTCTTGAGAGTCCCATGGACTGCAAGAAGATCAAACGTATCCATTCTTAAGGAAATCAGCCCTGAGTGCTCACTGGAAGGACAGATTGTGAAGCTGAGGCTCCAATACTTTGGCCACCTCATGAGAAGAGAAGACTGCCTGGAAAAGACCCTGATGTTGGGAAAGATGGAGGGCACAAGGAGAAGGGGACGACAGAGGACGAGATGGTTGGACAGTGTTCTCGAAGCTACAAACATGAGCCTGACCAAACTGTGGGAGGCAGTGGAAGACAGGAGTGCCTGGCGTGCTCTGGTCCATGGGGTCACGAATAGTCGGACACGGCTAAACGACTAAACAACAACAACCACTGTACTTAAAATGTGCTTTAAAGGTATAATGTATACAGAGCCACTGGTGGTGCATATGCTAGCAGGGGCCCCAAACTCGATTCGACTCTTCTCTTCTCTTCTCTTCTCTTCTCTTCTCTTCTCTTCTCTTCTCTTCTCTTCTCTTCTCTTCTTATGAAAACTAAGCCAACCAGCCATTTCTGAAGAAAGTTAGAAAACAAAATGTAGAGGCAGGTGTAAGGCTTCAGCAGCAGGCAGACAGCACCATTGCTGAAGACATTTAATTGCTTAATTACAGAGGAAGGAATGTTGATCACATCCACCTAAGACTTGTGAGGAAGCCCTCCCAGAGCATCAGGAGAAACTGGATGGAGAAAGCTATCAGGGTAGGTTTAAGCACTTTTGGTGTGTCCCAGTTATTTCATTCACCCCCCCAAGTGTACTGCCTGTAACACAACTGAAGTGAAGACAGCAAGTTGTTCTTTAAAAGATCATTCTAGCCATGTGGCTTTATAGCTTGGGGAAATGCTTTCCCCATTCAGTGTCACATGCCATGGATTATAATCAATTTACCAAGTGGGTCCTATTTGATAAGACTCCCAGCCTTCAGTGTACTTTATAATGAAAGGCAAGGAGTGGGATAAAACGCAGCACATTTTCATGACCGACGGCAATCATGTGAATCTATGGTAAGCCCTTACTGCTTGGTATGTTAGTTGTCTGAACTGGCCCAGCATCAGTACCAAAACTGTTGGGGAAAGGAGCAGAGGGGCTCTGGATTGTAACGGGAGGAAAGTGGATCAATTCAAGATAAAATAAAAATAATGACAAAGAATTGGGAAAGGAGGTGAACTGCAAAAGTCAATTCTGATGGGATTTTACAGAAAGGAGGAGTCAACTGCATACCAGGAAGCTCAAACTGAAGGTGCTTTTCCGGCATTATAAAGAAGTTTGAGGTAGTGTCCTTCCTCAGTTACTTTGCTGTTTGTGAACTTAATGTCATCTCTATGCACCTCTCCTGCAAGAGTGATTTCTACTTTAATGCATCCCACACCTTTCTATTTCAGAGCAGTGTTCTTCCTTCAGGGCACTGGGCCTGTGTGATGCCTAACACGTTACAAAAATAGATAGGCACTGGCACTGTTTCCCTCATTCACCCATACCCACTTCCTTTTTATTCTTTCTCGCCATAAGTGTGCATGCGTGAAGTATAAAATTTTTGCACATCGGTGGTCCAGAGGTACGGGTACTTAGTGCTTCTTCAGGGTTGACAGAGAAAGGTGAGCACACGAGTGCAGCACAGAGAGCAACAGTGGCGGAAACGGCTAATATACAAAAGACTAAAACCAATCAGCAAAAAGGCCCTCATGCATTTATCGAGAGCATATAAAATTGCCGGCAGCAATCAGTCAGCTCACAAAAGCATTTTTATACAGAGACAAGGGATACAATCACCCTAGGGCAGTTAAAGCACTGCAAAAGGTTTATAGCGCTTTAACACCAGTAAGCATTCACACTTACTGGGGTTTTTTTTAAGCACTCAAAAGCCATTTAAAGCACTTACCCTGAGCTACCTCCTGGCATGGTGTAACTCAAAGTGCTTTAATACAAAAATTCTATACATGCTTTCATGCCACTCTTCTCAGCAATAGAGGGAAAGCCTCATCTGAATCCTGTGTTTACCTCTGGGTACCATGCATTAAGAAAAATGCTGTTAAAATGAAAAGGATTCAGGAGGATAAAGGGTCTAGAAAAGGTTTACAAGGGGAGGACTGGTGGGGTTGAATGCATTTAGCTTTTAAAAAAGCACACGAGAAGACTGTTTTCATATATTTAAAAGGATGTTGGGAAGAAAATGGGCAATTATTTGCTTTATGTACTGAGGCTGGGATTAAATTATTGGAAAATGAATGTAGATAGGCACTGTGTGTTATAAGAATTCTATATCAGCTCTCAATGATTTTTTAAAAATGTTTTGGAAGACTTGGGTATCTCCTTTTTTGGTGGGTTTCCAGACAGCCATCTGCATGATATGTGTTAGCTTTAAAACAGGGATGACTAACTCCTGGTCTTGGAGCATGATCTGGTTCCATGAGCACATTTTACTGGCCAATCATTTCACCTTAAGGAGCAGACATGGGATTGTTACGTGTCACATGTCTGCTTACATTCCAGCACAGTATGCTGGGAACTTCCGTTTGTGTATAGCTTTTGCTTTTCTCTGTCTCTCTGAGAAGAAAGGGAGACGACATGTTTTCTTTGTCCTGATTTATGCTTAATAAATCTTTAGCTGTTAGTATGTTTCCACAAGCCTCACGCCTGTTCTGTTTGCACAGTATGCTCTGCTCAGTGGCGTAGCGTGGGGGGTGCAGGGGGGGCCGGCCGCACCGGGCACAACATCTGGGGTTAGGGCAAATCCACGGGTTAGGGGGCGCAAATTACTTGCCTTGCCCCGGGTGCTGACAACCCACGCTATGCCACTGGCTCTGCTAATATAGCATGCTCAGGCTTTTGAAGCCTGAGTCGCTGATTTATGTTTCACCAGAGATCAGGGGATCATCACAGCTGGAAGGGCATGATCCAGCTGGGGGCTAGCCAGCTGGCATCTCGACCCCCGAACCGACAAAAAGGTTATGGGCCCAGAAACAAGGCGTTTTCCTGGCTGAAGCAAAGAGCAGGAAAATGGATCCTTTACAAGGATGCATTGGGAAGCACCCAGTGTCCTAAGCTGCATGGGGAGAATTATCAGACCTGGGCTGTCTACTGTGAAGCCTTGTTGAGGAGGGTTGCAGTGTGGCACATGGTTCAAGATGCTGCCTCTGCACCGTTGACAGCACAATGGTCTGCTGCTGATTCTAAGGCCATGGGCATAATCCTCTCTGTATCTCCGGAGGAACTGATAATGCTGCCTGGCATCTCCACCCCCGAAGGATGCCAACAAACCCCACCCAGTTTTGAAAGGTTGGCAAAAACAGAATAATAATTATGTGGACCCACTTTCAGGGTGAGCAGCAAAATGTAAACAACTCACCAAGTCCAGCACTCAGATCAGAAGTGCCTCATTAGGTGGGGCAAAGCTGCTGGCGATAGATGCCTGACAGGTGAGATATTGTTGCTTGCTGGGACAAAAGCAGCAGGGAAGTTGGTGTGGTGCAAACACTGGCAAGAGTGTTGAATTTGCTCCATTGCTGTATTTACACCATGCTAACCTCCCTAACCAGCTCACCCAGTCTTGCTTTTCTTCCTAGTAAGCAACAGTGACTTACCTGTCAGAAAGCTGTCTATCTCACCCAGGGAATCACTTGTGATGCAACTTGCTCCCACCCCCGGCTTATCAGATCAAACATCTGTGGGACCTTGGGGGGGCAGTAACCTACCTGCCTCATGATTTGCATTGATTGACTGAGGATGTGGGGTGTGTGCCCTGTGTGTGAGAGAGAGAGTGTGTTGGCTGGCCACACTTACTGGTGGCATGCAATACCTGGAGGGCTAAGCAAGGGTTAAGGCTTCCGGTTCCGGTCGCAGCCTGTGTGGAAGCGCGGGAAGCCTGCTCTCGGCTTTCTGGGTTCTGCGGAGGCTTGGGGGGACGCTAGGGCGAAGCGTACCCCAAACCCTAAGGGGGGCACCCTTAGGGAAGGTTCCCCAGCAGCGTGGAAGCGGTCGCACCACCCTCCTGAGCCGGTTCGGGAGGTGTAAGAAGGACCGCGAGCGCGAATAGGGGGAATTGCCGACTCTGCAGGGCGACGCCTCAGGCTTCAGCCAGGAGGAGCGACGGACCGCCTTAAAAGAAGAACGGAACCCCCAGCGTTTTCTTTCAGGTGTTTTGTTTTCATATATTATACGTTTTTGCTTTCTACGTACAAAATGCAGTGTGCATGGTAATAGCGAAGCTGGGTGGTGCCTGGAGAGACTGGAATTGTGCTAAGGAGTCCGCTTAGTGGAGGATATAAAGTGGCGCAGACGGAAACTCGATGATATAAGGGGACTTTGGAAAGCCTGCTTGAGTAAAAATAACTTGATCTGAAGATTTAAACCTGGACAGAACTGATTTTTAAGGACTACTTGGCCCCTGGGGAGTTCTAAAGTCTGATGCAGACTGTGTTAGATGCATTGTTACTCAGGGACCATGGCGTTTAAGGACAATAACCCAACTCAAATATCTAACAATTAAATATATAATAATCAAGACGAGGAGCATCTAAGTCAAGTTGGGAAGGTGCTTTAGGAGTGCTCAGGGGCGGGACGGCGGCAGAACGAAGGGGGGGAGGACTTTAAGGTCTTGTGCTTGCTAATTACCACTCCCTCCATCTTACCCCCGGGAGGATACTGCAGGGGGATTGTAACTTTGCGTGGCCGAGACCTGGCTGCCGACTGTGGCCTCTGGAATTTGGATTTTTGGACTTTTGGATTTTGACGCCAGCCAGGACTACAACTATTAGTGAAATTTTGAGTACACGGACAATTAGTGGATTTAATGGACTAAATGGAGACTACACCTTTAAGACTTTAAGACCTTTAAGACCTTTAAGACTTTACGACTGGATTATTAAGCACCTGCCTGCGTGAAGAGGGCGGGGCAGCCTAAGCGGAGCGGAACCGGAGCTGGGCAAGGAAAGAGATCACCAGGAGCGGAGAGGGAAGTACCCATCCCACAACCTCCACCCAGCGGCTCGAACAGGGAACCTCTGCTCTGGGACGTTTGAAGTGTATGTTGGGAGCATTGCCTTTTGAGTTTGTTGTTTAACTCGGCTAGAATCTTTGTTTTTCAGGTCTATTTTAGAGGGTTCCCACCACTAACTCCCACCGATTACTGACATTCCCTGTCTATAATTGCGCTTAATTGGAGGGCGGAAAGTGGAAAGAAGTTAAGACAGGGGAGCAGGAGGGGAGTGCCGGGAATGGCGGGAAAGGATGGGAAAAAAGGGGGTGGGACACCGGGAGAAAGAAAGCTGTCGCGGCAAGAGGAAATCAAAGATTTAGATAATCTGTGGGCCAAAATAAAGGAGGAATTTAGGCAAAATACATTGTATATGGAAAATAAACTAGGAGAGGTCCAGGAGCTGATCGACAGAAAAATAGAAGGAGCAGTTGGCGAGCTCTCAACCAAAATTCAAGATCTTACCGCTAAGTCTAATATGATTGAGGAATCAAATAAAAAGCTTCAGAAAGAGATGAGGGAACAAAAAAAGGAGACATTGAAGGTAAAAGAAGAGCTGGGGGAGTTATGCATCTCTCAAGATAAGATCTGGGACAATTTAGCCATGGCAGACATGCGGCTAAAGCAGCTCCATCTTAAATTCAGGGGAGTAGCAGAGGACAAAAACGAGGATATAAGAGGGAAGATGATAAAGGAACTCTCTAAATGGCTAGGCATAAGTGAGGAAGAGATGGCATCTTCCGTAGTAAGTGTATACAGAATGAATAGGCCTAAACATGTAAACGTGAGTAAATTCCTGGGGGACTGTCTGGTGATCTTTAGTTCCTTGGAAATGAAAAATTTAGTCCTGAGAAAGAGTTATAATAACAGACTAAGAATTGGTGGAAGGCCTATTATCATCTACAAGGAAATACCAGTCAGGCTACTCCGGAAAAGAGAGGGTTATAAACAAGTGGCAGCAGCTCTGAGGAGGAACGGGGTTCCATTCCGATGGGAGTTCCCGGAAGGGATTAGTTTTTTTTATAAGGAGAAAAAGTTCAGATTATTGGAGGTGCAAGAGGCGGATAAGTTTTTGAGAAGATACGAAAAAGAATTGGGTAAAGTAGAGATCAGAACAAGGAGCAGGGGGGAGGAAGAGGAAGGAGATTTAAGGAGCCGGTTAGATGAGGGGAGAAGAGCTGGAGAGGAGGTAGAAGAATCAGATGAAGATAAGGATGAGGCCGTAGTGGGAAGGGATACGGCAGAAGAGGGGGAGCCTCTAGGAAGCCAAGGCGACAGGCCATAGTTTGTGATCCTGGTTAAAGGTTTAGAAGCGGACAAAGGTAAACAATTACACACACATTAAAACTTTTATCATGGAATGTTAATGGGCTGAACGAGAAGGTCAAAAGGAATAAAATTGAGAAAGTTGTGAAAAATAAGAAGTATGATGTAATATATTTTCAGGAAACCCATATTGCTAAGAAACACAAACATATATTGGTGAATAAAAAGTTAGGAGTCGATTTTATTAATTCAGATATAAAAAAAAAAAGGGGAGTGGTAATATATGTTAAAGAGAAGTGGGAACCAATTTTGACCTGTAAAGATGAGGAAGGAAGAATCCTGGGGATCCAACTAAATTTCCGAGGGGAAAAAATCAATATCGTGACGGTTTATGCCCCAAACTCAAACAGAGCAGAGTTTTTTGAGAAACTGGAAAGTATGTTGTTAGAGTTGGAAGCGCATAAATTAATCCTGCTCGGGGACATGAACGGTGTCCCGATGCCGGAGTGGGATAGGAGCGAGAAGAAGGGGAAATTGGACAGGGGGAAATTACCGAAGTCTTTTAATGACATGGAAGGGAATTTAGACCTAGTTGACATATGGAGACATAAAAACTCCACCTCTAAACAGTTCACGCACTATTCCGAACCCCATCAGAGCTGGAGCAGAATTGACCAGATCTGGTTAACAAGATTACTTACTACAAGGGTAAAAAAATGTGAGATCCTGCCCAGGACGGTATCTGACCATTGTGCCCTAGACATGGAAATAAAAAGTGAACTGAAGAGACAGTACAGGTGGAGGATGTGTGAGAACCTATTTGATAATGAAGAGGTGAGAGAAAGAATTAAAGGTGCATTAAAAGAATATCTAGAGCTAAATCTGAATAAAGAAACCCCCATAGATATAGTCTGGGACGCCAGCAAGGCGGTCCTGAGGGGCCTCCTAATACAACAAAACAATTACAGGAGAAAGGTAAGGGAAAGTAAGAAAGAGGACATCCTGGCCCAACTGAGAGATTATGAGAGAAAGCTGGTCATAAATCCAACAGATCCTGACGCTATCCGGGTTATTAAGGTCCTCCAGTCTCAATATTCTGCAATATTAAACCAAGAGATAGAGTGGAAAATTAAATTTACAAAACAGAGATATTTCGAGTCTGCAAATAAAATGGGGAAGTTACTTGCCTGGCAGTTAAGAAAAAGAAAGAAACAGAATGTGATAAATAAATTAATAGTGGAGGATAACATCATAGAAGACCCAGAGGAAATAGAGAATAGATTTACTCAATTTTTTGAAAAGTTGTATGAAAGAGGAAGTGAAAACAGTATAGAAATCAAGAACTATCTGGATAGAAACGAAGGGAAATATATCTCAGAGGAGGATAAAGTGCAACTGAATAAAGAGATTACAGTAAACGAGATCAAGGAGGCTATCAGCAGGATGAAGATTGGGAAAGCCCCCGGGCCAGATGGCTTGACTATAAAATATTATAAAACATTAGAAGAACATCTAGTCCCCGTGCTCAAAGATGTATTTAATAATATTTTTCAGGGAGGGAAGATTCCAGCCTCGTGGAAAATGGCATATATAACCTTGATCCCAAAAACTGAGAAAGACAAAACAGATATGAAAAATTATAGACCGATCTCGTTGCTTAATAACGATTATAAAATCTTTGCTAACATAATGGCTGCCAGACTCAAGAAACTTTTAACGAAGTATATACACAAGGACCAAGTGGGATTTCTCCCTAATAGACATCAGAGAGAAAATGTCCGCCACATCTTAAATATCATTGAGTACCTAGATATGAGAATAGATGTCCCGGCTGCACTGATTTTTATAGATGCCGAAAAGGCATTTGACAACGTTTCATGGGAATTTTTATCACAATGCTTGGAGGCGGCGGGTATTGAAGGTCCCTATATGAAAAGCATCAGGGCAATCTATTCAGAACAACAGGCCAGGCTGATTATAAACGACAACCTGACAAAGTCCTTCAAGATTGAGAAGGGCACCAGGCAGGGCTGCCCATTGTCCCCCCTACTGTTTATTATGGTTCTAGAAATAATCGCGAACAGATTAAGAGAGGCAGATGATGTGAGGGGGATAAGAATTGGGAAGAAAGAATTCAAGCTCAAGGCCTATGCCGATGACCTGGTCGTGTCCGTAGAGAGTCCAGTGGACAGTGCAAGTAGGGTTGTAGAACTGTTGGAGGACTTTGGCAGACTGTCGGGTTTTAAATTAAATAGGAATAAAACAAAAAGCCTAGTAAAAAACATGACTGAACAGGACAAAATACAATTGGAAGAAAAGACAGGTATTAAAATTGTGAATAAGGTTAAATATCTAGGAATCTGGCTTTCACCAAAAAATATAAATTTAATTGAGGATAATTATAGTAAGGTCTGGCAGGATATCAAAAAGGATATAGACACTTGGCATAGATTGAAACTTTCATGGACGGGGAGGATGTCTGCAATTAAGATGTGCATCTTGCCAAGACTGTTATTCATGTTTCAAAACATCCCGATAATTAAAGGTACCTCCCTCTTTAAGAACTGGCAAAAAACCCTGTCCAGGTTTATCTGGCAGGGAAAGAAAGCCAGAATTAAGTTTAAATATCTAACAGACTCAAGAGACAGGTTTGGATTCGCGGTCCCGAACATCAGGCTCTATTATGAAGCAGCCTGTTTGTGTTGGCTAAAGGAGTGGGCCACCCTCAGAAATACAGACCTTTTGGATTTGGAGGGATTTAATATTAGATTCGGGTGGCACGCCTATCTCTGGCAAGAAAAAGGGGAGATTCACAGAGGCTTTTCCAGTCATATAATTAGAGGCCCACTACTAGAAGTGTGGAAGAGGTATAGAAATCTGATTGAAAGAGGTATTCCATGGTGGCTCTCCCCAACGGAAATAACTGAAATAAAGAAAATTAATATGAATGAGGAAAGATACACATATGAGGACCTTCTGGTGAAGACTGAGGA
This sequence comes from Podarcis muralis, assembly GCF_964188315.1. NCBI lineage: Eukaryota > Metazoa > Chordata > Lepidosauria > Squamata > Lacertidae > Podarcis > Podarcis muralis. The sequence goes on from NC_135657.1 coordinate 41,848,046, forward strand.
AGGATGGAAGTTGAAGCCCTATGAGGAATTGAAAAATAAAATAAAAGAATGGTTACGTTTTCACCAGATCAATGCCTTATGGGGGGAACATAAGAGAGTGGGGATGAGTGAGAAAAAATCAAGGTATCAGGTAGAAATTCTGGAAAGCAATGACAAAATCCTGTCGAAAATGTATAAACAATTATTAGAGTGGGACACCAAAGAAGATCTGGTGAAGGGAGCGATGTTAAAATGGGAAAAAGATCTTGGTTATAATATAGAGTATAATAAGTGGCAGACACTCTGGATGAAAGGTGTAAAATTCACAGCCTGTGTAGCCCTTCGTGAAAACCTAGAGAAAATGGCATATCGCTGGTATTTAACTCCGGCAAAGCTAGCAAAGATGTATAAAAGTGTGGATAATATATGTTGGAGATGCAGGGACAAGGTCGGGACTTTTCTTCATACTTGGTGGACTTGCGAAATAGTGAAGGAATTCTGGACACAAATCTACGAGGAACTGAAAAAAATTTTGAAGTATAATTTTCCCAAGAATCCCGAGCTGTTTCTGTTAGGCATGATTGGAAAAGAAATAAAGAGAATAGATCAAACCTTTGTTCAGTATGCTATGGCCGCGGCAAGAATCCAAATCGCCCAAAAATGGAAAACCCCGGACCTACCCACAATCGGAGATTGGCAAATAAGGCTATATCAATATATTGAATTAGCGAGATTAACACGGAAAATAAGTCCAAACAATACAGTTAAACATAAAGATGAATGGAACAAATTTTTAATTTATTTTGAGTCGATCCAGGGAATAAATAATTTATCAGTAGACGATAATTAATATCATCGAAGTAGACTGTTTTAGAAATACTGTAGAAATAATATAAGAATTGATAATTCCAAGACTAAGCTGGACTGAAGTTTTTGTTATTCGTAACTGTATATGTCTTGTTTGTTTCTTCTATTTTTTGTTTCTGTTTTTCTTTTTCTTTTTTCTTTATTTGTATATGTATATGTTTGTAACATGTATTTGTATACGTATATGTATATGTCTGTAATATGTAAACTGTGTATTTCTTCGTAAATAAAGCAAAAAAAAAAAAAAAAAAAAGCATTTTTATACAGAGACAAGGGATACAATCACCCTAGGGCAGTTAAAGCACTGCAAAAGGTTTATAGCGCTTTAACACCAGTAAGCATTCACACTTACTGGGGTTTTTTTTAAGCACTCAAAAGCCATTTAAAGCACTTACCCTGAGCTACCTCCTGGCATGGTGTAACTCAAAGTGCTTTAATACAAAAATTCTATACATGCTTTCATGCCACTCTTCTCAGCAATAGAGGGAAAGCCTCATCTGAATCCTGTGTTTACCTCTGGGTACCATGCATTAAGAAAAATGCTGTTAAAATGAAAAGGATTCAGGAGGATAAAGGGTCTAGAAAAGGTTTACAAGGGGAGGACTGGTGGGGTTGAATGCATTTAGCTTTTAAAAAAGCACACGAGAAGACTGTTTTCATATATTTAAAAGGATGTTGGGAAGAAAATGGGCAATTATTTGCTTTATGTACTGAGGCTGGGATTAAATTATTGGAAAATGAATGTAGATAGGCACTGTGTGTTATAAGAATTCTATATCAGCTCTCAATGATTTTTTAAAAATGTTTTGGAAGACTTGGGTATCTCCTTTTTTGGTGGGTTTCCAGACAGCCATCTGCATGATATGTGTTAGCTTTAAAACAGGGATGACTAACTCCTGGTCTTGGAGCATGATCTGGTTCCATGAGCACATTTTACTGGCCAATCATTTCACCTTAAGGAGCAGACATGGGATTGTTACGTGTCACATGTCTGCTTACATTCCAGCACAGTATGCTGGGAACTTCCGTTTGTGTATAGCTTTTGCTTTTCTCTGTCTCTCTGAGAAGAAAGGGAGACGACATGTTTTCTTTGTCCTGATTTATGCTTAATAAATCTTTAGCTGTTAGTATGTTTCCACAAGCCTCACGCCTGTTCTGTTTGCACAGTATGCTCTGCTCAGTGGCGTAGCGTGGGGGGTGCAGGGGGGGCCGGCCGCACCGGGCACAACATCTGGGGTTAGGGCAAATCCACGGGTTAGGGGGCGCAAATTACTTGCCTTGCCCCGGGTGCTGACAACCCACGCTATGCCACTGGCTCTGCTAATATAGCATGCTCAGGCTTTTGAAGCCTGAGTCGCTGATTTATGTTTCACCAGAGATCAGGGGATCATCACAGCTGGAAGGGCATGATCCAGCTGGGGGCTAGCCAGCTGGCATCTCGACCCCCGAACCGACAAAAAGGTTATGGGCCCAGAAACAAGGCGTTTTCCTGGCTGAAGCAAAGAGCAGGAAAATGGATCCTTTACAAGGATGCATTGGGAAGCACCCAGTGTCCTAAGCTGCATGGGGAGAATTATCAGACCTGGGCTGTCTACTGTGAAGCCTTGTTGAGGAGGGTTGCAGTGTGGCACATGGTTCAAGATGCTGCCTCTGCACCGTTGACAGCACAATGGTCTGCTGCTGATTCTAAGGCCATGGGCATAATCCTCTCTGTATCTCCGGAGGAACTGATAATGCTGCCTGGCATCTCCACCCCCGAAGGATGCCAACAAACCCCACCCAGTTTTGAAAGGTTGGCAAAAACAGAATAATAATTATGTGGACCCACTTTCAGGGTGAGCAGCAAAATGTAAACAACTCACCAAGTCCAGCACTCAGATCAGAAGTGCCTCATTAGGTGGGGCAAAGCTGCTGGCGATAGATGCCTGACAGGTGAGATATTGTTGCTTGCTGGGACAAAAGCAGCAGGGAAGTTGGTGTGGTGCAAACACTGGCAAGAGTGTTGAATTTGCTCCATTGCTGTATTTACACCATGCTAACCTCCCTAACCAGCTCACCCAGTCTTGCTTTTCTTCCTAGTAAGCAACAGTGACTTACCTGTCAGAAAGCTGTCTATCTCACCCAGGGAATCACTTGTGATGCAACTTGCTCCCACCCCCGGCTTATCAGATCAAACATCTGTGGGACCTTGGGGGGGCAGTAACCTACCTGCCTCATGATTTGCATTGATTGACTGAGGATGTGGGGTGTGTGCCCTGTGTGTGAGAGAGAGAGTGTGTTGGCTGGCCACACTTACTGGTGGCATGCAATACCTGGAGGGCTAAGCAAGGGTGAGGGCAGTGCTTGGGCCAAGAAAGGTTAGTCACCTCTGTTTTAAGGTATCAAGTTTTGGGTCTTTTGAAAAATGAAAAATAAAAATAGTATAACAAGTCTGCTCATCTTTCGGGGTGGGTGGCGTTGCAGCTAGGCATCTGGGACCTCGTAGTGTCCCGGCTTGGGGGCGGGAGATTGATGCCCCCCTCCACACCAATCATGGCCACACAGCCAGGGGCTTCCTTCTCTCACTTTCACGGTGGTTAGGCATTGGGTTAGCCTTTGTTTAAGGGAGGAGAGGTTATAGCCTCCGCCTACCCCTCCTCAGTAAGGGTATCCTGTTAAAGAGATCCAGGTGTATGGATTCTGTCTGATGCCACAACCCCAATGGGGACCTCTCGGGGTGCCCCTATTTGATGTAAGTCATAGGGCTCCCCCTTCTGGTGATTTACCCTTAGTTTGACTCCCTGTAGACGGGCGGAAGTCAAGATATAGCCTGGTTTCACCCAATGCCTAAGCCAAACCACTCACATCTGTAACTAATAAAGTTGTGGCCTGTTTTAGCTCGCAATTCTAAATAATCGTGTTGGTGTGTTTGTTAATCAATGGGGAAGTACAGGGCACGGGGCCTTGGAACGCAAAGCACAACAAGAACAAAGAGAAAGAGAAAAGCAAATCCCCACTACATCTTGTTCACAAAACAAAATGAGAAGGTATTGGGTCTGGTTCACATGCAATCTTTTTAGCTCAGGCAAAGATGCCAAAGTAATGAATAGTCATGCATACATAAAATGTAGTTGAAATATATGCAGCTGGGACCCCAATCCTTCACCAGTTGCTGCATGTATGTCTTTTAAAGAGAAAGCCAGAATTCATACCCATGGATCCATTAGGATGTTTTGAATATCTGGGTCATCAGTTTAAGACGTGAGCCTTAGATAGGAAGTAGGCTGATGCCAGGTGAGTCTTATCCAACCCAATGTTACCTACTGTGACTGGGAGTGGACTCTCCAAGCTCTCAATTAAAAGCTCTTTCCCCTTACTTCACTCCTGATCCTTTTAGCTAGAAGTGCCAGGAATGGGACCTGAGACCTTCTGCCTATAAAGCACATGCTCTACCACCAAGTTATGGTCCTTCCCAAAGCTATGGTGCAGCAGCAAGAGACATGTGCATAGCCAGTCAAAGTGCACTCGGTCTACTGTATTTTAGTACCAGGGTTAGAAAATACTGGAAGTAAAAAAGAAGCAGCAGCAATAATAATAAATTTAAAAACCTAACAATTTGCTGCCCTTCCATGGTACCCAAAATCAGCTGCGTCATCCTCCCTAATGGTAGGGCCGGCCCTTCCTGTACTTCATTATTGTATACAACTAATTCTTTTTTTTAAAAAAGTGAATTGCTTCTCTTTAGAAGCACTGTGTCATATGAGCATATGAAACTGCCTTAGGCCGAGTTTAGCACATTGCTCTGAATAGCCCAGCATTAGCTACTCTGACTAGGTGACAGCTGTCCAGAATCAGTGGTCTTTCACAGACTTGCAGTTTCAGATCTTTAAAAGCGGTGATATCCAAGACTGGACTTGGGATCTTCTACATGCAAAGCATGTCCTCTGAGCATGGGGAGAAAGAGATAATAAATATAGTGCCCCCAGTGGGGTTAGATTCAATCATCTGATCAGGATTATTTCTTGCTCAGCCAGCTTTATAGGAAGCATCAAAATTGTGATAACTCCAGTAGGTCAGAGATCATTTATACGAAGAAAGCCAATGCACTGTGCATGTTGTCTATAATGTGAAGTTTCCAAATTCATTATAGTAATTTAGAGGAGATATTGTATGAATAAGCAAGCACACATATATGTACTATAACAACATCAACTCAACTTAACCTTTTTACTAACTGCCAAACTAATGGAATAGACTTGCTGTTCAGAGTCTCTTCGTCTTAAAGGTACAGTGACATATATCTGCACACTATGGAGAATCCTGTTTTGACTTCCCATAAGCAGAAAACAATTTTGTAGCCAATATGAGTTTTCCTTGACTTGTGGTGCTAAATGGGCCTAGGTTAGAAGACAAATTTCGAAAGCACTCTAAAAGGATGGGAACTAAGCAGTGATGGAAAGAAACATGGTGAGAGCTCAGGATATCTTTTGTTTTATTTATTGAAAAATCTTACAACCATTTTTCTTTTTAAAATCACAAAGCAGCATACAATAAAACCAAAATCTATGCAGTAATAATACCTCGGGTTACATACACTTCAGGTTACATATGCTTCAGGTTACACACTCCGCTAACCCAGAAACAGTGCTTCAGGTTAAGAACTTTGCTTCAGGATGAGAACAGAAATCGTGCTCCGGCGGCGCGGCGGCAGCAGGAGGCCCCATTAGCTAAAGTGGTGCTTCAGGTTAAGAACAGTTTCAGGTTAAGTACGGACCTCCGGAACGAATTAAGTACTTAACTCGAGGTACCACTATAGTTAAAAACTTCAATGCGAAATATACAGATGAAGAACATGGATATACAGAATTGTAGCAAAGATCTGAGCATATCTTCTGTTAGGTCCTGAATCAACAGTTACTGTAACGGCAGTAGACATTACAATATAAAGCCAATCTCTTCAAGCATCCGTATACCAAGCAACATCTAATGTAGGCAATACAAGAGTTAATCAAGTTTTGTTTAATTGCTTCCATGTTTGAAAGGGGGGAAGCTGTTCTATCAATCACCCCTTGTGAATTTAAACAGAGTTTTTATTGCTTTCATGACTCAGCGTCATAAAAATGACTTATGTTTTTATTTACCCAGACTTATTTTGGTTCAGGCATCTCCTAGCCCTATACATAACTCTAGCTGATGCTCTGACAGTCTGAAGCCGCACTGTGTCATTCCTATGTTGCCTTTTTTCTTTCTTTTTTTGCTTTTCCTGTCGTCTGCTTGGGGTTGGTTTTGAAAATGTATCCTCCCCCCCCCTTTCTTTTTTTCTTGGTGCTTTCAAAAGACATATTTATAGAAATGGAAGTGCAGGGAGGGATTTTGGTTTTTTTCCGAAGGCTCTCTGCGATATTTTATGTCCTTGTGCTGGGGTAGTGCTTGAGTAAGTGTAGCCATCATTTTACAGGGCTCTGCTGCATGTCATTCCAGCTGGACTTTAATGAAGTATTACAGTAAGATTGCTATCATTTCCTGTAATGCGGAGAGAAAGTTACGGCAGGTAAAATGGCAGAGAGACATGATGACAGATTTTCCACACTTGAATGTCTGGAGCCTTCCATTCGAGCTCCGAAAGCCAATTTACATGCAGTTTCATACCCCGGCTGCCTGATGGATTCTGCTATGTGCACCAAACAGGCGGGTTGTTTTTAAGAAGTCCGCCAGCCTTCTAGGAAAATGGGACACCTCATAGACCAGAAAGGGACTTTCTGCATGGTATTACAGTCTTTACCGCCTTTATTGCCCCATCCCCAAATAACCTCGAGGTTCAGAGAATCTGAAATTGTTTAACCTTACCCTCGATAAAACTCTTGTCAATTGCTCTGAACGATATAACTAGGTCAACCTATAAAGCAGAGCTTTTGGGAGGACGGAGCTGTGGGTTCTCTAAAAGTCAATTTTCCAGATAATTTCTTGCAAACTGTTTATGTGGTTGCTGTCCCTCCCTCCCCCCCCCCCAATATCTAAACCCTCACACTTGTTCCAAGTGGTGTGAGCCAAGTGCATTTCAGCCATGCCCAGTTCTAGAAGCTTTCGTTCCCAGGAGGCAATATAAGAAGACAAATGAATTAGCATGCTGGGACAGCATAAGGCTCTTGCCAAGACACTCACTAAGGGCCTGTCCACATTTGAGCTGCATCTCATGTGGAATCCATGTTTTCTCCATTGAGATTTGATCTCATTGGTCCACAGACATGCATATTTGCAGCTGAAGACCAAATTCACTTGTTCTTGTTCATAACAGTATGTGTTCCCTCTTGGCTTTCAATTTGTTGATTCGTCTGTGTTAATTTTGCACAAACAGAGCGTGTGCACTGGAATCAGCTGAGCAGTGCACACGCCTTTAAAAAAAAACCATAAAAGTGTCTGCCCAGGAATTGCGCAACTGCATCTAACCAGGAATTCCCAATTTAATGCAAACACCACTCCTAAAGCAAAAGGCACTTTCCACTCCCAAACAGAAAGATGGTTGTGGAAGAAATCAATACAGTAATATACAATGAAATCAATAGTGGTGGAAAGAAGCAAGGAGAAATCATGGGGAGGAGGTCTGTTTTGCACAAATCTGTTTTTTAAAAAACCCAAGCAGCTGTGGAGGTTGCTGGAAATAAGCACCACTGCTGCCAGAACAGAACTGACATTAGGGTGATCTATGGTGTGCAGAACAGGTAGTAGCAAAAATGGATGCCTGATCCACCCCCAGGAAAAAAAATGAGGAAATGCTGCTACTGTTTTGAGTGGAGCAGTTTAGAGTCACATTTTCCAAAACTTATTGGATTATCCCTTCAGTGAGGAAACCCAAATTTACAGGGGAATGCCAGCAGGATAGGAGCAGTTTGAGGGTGATGTCATGTGGGCAAACTTAAATAGGAATGCAAACAGTTTCAGATACACATTAGGCTCAGTTGTGGACAAACTCTAAGAAAGCTCGTAATTAACAAGCCCATATTTCTGCATCAAGATGAGTGGAGGTCGCCCATTGCCTTCTTTTTCTCTATACTCTGTGTGTGCTTTTTAATTTTTTTTTTATTTCTTCAGGAGTTTTCTGCAGCTTCAACATGTTTCCAAAACTGCTATTTTATCAAGTGCTTGTTTGTTGTCTGTTATTACATCAGCAGTCCTTTAAAAAAAATGCTTTCTCTAATGCCTGAGAGATACCTCAGGTTTTGAGGGGCTGATTTTAAGACACCATAGGAGGTAACCCCCAGGTCTGTAATTTCCTTCTCATGGAGGCAGTTAAGGAAGAGCTTCCTGGCATTTGTCTTCTCTCTTTTTCTTTAGTGAAGTGCTTGGCAGAAGCAGAGAATGAGGTGGTCCTTATGTTTATCCATTTCGAAATTATGATGGCATTTTTGGCAACATGGTATTTTGATACCCCTAGCTTGTTCCAATCAACCTCCGGCTTGTTTTCTATCTGAGAAATGATGGCTTCATTCTTTTAGCTGGGTCATTTCTTACTATTCCTGTCTTGCCCTTAAAACAAAAGAGCTAAATTCTCACAGGATTTAGCATTTAAAGTGAACTGCATCCACCCATAAGGCTCAGCCTTAATAGCAATGGCTACTGACATTTCTACAGATAATTATCACAATTTGCTCATTTATTATCTGTATTATCTGCTGCCTTTTCACTGCAAAATAATGACCCCTGTGGTTTACAACAAACACAATGGCACAACAACATAATGCATAAACATAAAAAACAAACAGCATAATCCTAACCTTGTCTCCTCAGATGTCCCACTAAGTTCAAAGGGCCTACTTCCAGATATTTGTGGTTAGGATTGCAGACACCAGCATAAAAGATAAATTTTGTTGATTGTAGAATGGTAGAATGCTAAACCATCCCCTGCAGCTGGCTATCCAACCTCTGCTTGAAAACCTCCAAGGAAGGAGAGTCCACAACCTCCCAAGGGAGTTTGTTCTACTGTCGATCAACTCTTACTGTCAGAAAGTTTTTCCTGATGTTTAGTCGGAATCTCCTTTCTTGTAACTGGAAGGCATTTGTTGAAATTCTGCCCTCCAGAGCAGGAGAAAACAAGCTTGTTCCCTCTTCCAGGCAGAGGGCCTTCTCAGCAGTGGCACCCACCCTGTGGAACGCCCTCCCACCAGATGTCAAGGAAATAAACAACTATCTGATATTAGAAGACATCTGAAGGTAGTCCTGTTTAGGGAAGTTTTTAATGTTTGATATTTTATCGTGTTTTTAATATCCTGTTGGAAGCCACCCAGAGTGACTGGGGAGGCCTGGCCAGATGGGCGGGGTATAAGTAATTTTTTTTAATTGTTGTTGTTGTTGTTGTTGTTGTTGTTGTTGTTGTGACAGCCCTTTAGATATTTGAAAATGGTTATCATATCTATAAAATACAGGTATAACGACCAAAGGCTCATTGCAAGATTTTTTATACTGTGTTCAACAGCATTTTATGTACAGTCTTAGAATTTGTAACTTACATTACAAATTACGTTACGTTAATCTGTAAGTTATGTTGCAACATCCGCATGGTTCTAGCATTTGTCTCCCTTAGCCAAAAGAATATAGTTTAATTATTATATTATTCTAAGCCAACAGTAAGCTCTCAAACTCTGTTTTTCCCAAAACATAACAAACATTCCATTTCTCTATAAATCGGTCATCTCACTGCCTGCCTTCCCTTACTGTTATAATTTTAGTAAGGTTTATCCTATAAGAGGCTCTAGTAATTGCATCAGTGCCATAGCTGTGATGTTCTGGGAGAGGGGAGTGATGCGAGCTGGTGGTGAGGTTGGCACAGTGCAAACGCACTGACAGAAGCTTCAGATTGGCTCCACCAATGTGTTTGCACTGTGTCAACCTCACCACCACCTCGCCTCTCGCCCTCCCAGAATGCCATAGCAACAGTGGTGACAGGAGAGAATACACTTCTTTCCTACATTAAGCCTGGATCCAGCCCTATAAATATTTGTATACAATCCTTCAATCAGATTTCCAGTGGGGTTGACATAAAGGGGGAAGGGGAATTAAAACACTGCAGTAAGGATTGCAGCCTTAGAAAGATTTTAAAAGCAAGCACAGTATATGTGGAAAGGAGATGACTTCATATACTACAGGCACATCATGCTCCCTCAGTATCTTCTCATGGGCAGTATCAATCAAAAGTATTTTACAAAAGCGAGGTACCTGTGGATTATTTCATACAAACCTGGAACCAGACATAGATAAAACCTGCTTTCTTTATTTTTTCTAAGGCACTTCCGTCTCCTCAATCCAGTCACAATTTTCCTCCTTCCACACGGCTGAAATAGAATCAAGATACAAAATCAAATTGATAATCCCTGCTGGAAGCCAGATGTCAATTTCCTCGCTGGCCTCAGGAGGTTATTCTGAAAATTCATTAGGCAAACCAGGGTTTGTCATATTTAAAGCTTCAGTTCCTGTTATAGTTAGAGACACAACTCTGTACATTCCAAATGTGTGATGGCACAAAACAATGTCTCTGCCTTCAGGATATCTGTGTGCTAAACGTTTTGAGAACACCCGCCTTTCGAAACAATTACACCGTTTGTGTTGTTTGCTGCTTCTCTCCTCTCTTGTTTAATTACTCTGTTCCCTAATAAGATCCAGTCAGAGACATTAACTTCCTTGTTAGCTAGCTTCCATTTTCAGTATCTTCCATTTCTAAGCTCAATGGCAACCCTTCAGAAACAGGGGGACAAGGGGGCCATGTGTCCTACTTTATGAAGGAAATCCATTAGCTTTGAAAGACAACACACGGGGGAGGCAGTTGATTTGTAAATAACTGTTGATGATTGAGCTGGAGGTATCTGTTGTATGCTATGATATATGTAAAAAAAAAGACACATTTCCGCATCAGCAGACAAAAAAAATGAAAGAAAGACCTGTGCAAAATAAACCATTTACAGTGAAACCGAAAATACTGGATGAATCTATGAATCAATGTTGGAACAGACTGAGGCACATTGATACTTGCTGCATACCTATTCTTAGAGCATTGTCCAAAGTCACTATTGGGACTTGCTCATTTTAAGGAGGGTTTTAGTTTCCGATAAGTTTTTTTTTTAAAAAAAATACATTTTAATCCTGTTTTTAATGCCAAAAGCTCACAACAATCCCGGGAGAAAGCTAAAGAGAAGAGCCGGCCCACCCATGAGGCACGCTGAGGCAACCACCTCAGGCGGCAGGGTCCACAGGGCCAGCAGATCCCGACGTCGATCATTTTTCCACCATGATTTGGTCTGCCTCAGGTGCTGAAATGACTTGGGCTGGGTTAGTTAATCCATAATAAAGACCACCCTGGTTTAATTTTCACCATGGTTACTTCAGAGTAGAATTCTCAATCCCATTCATGTCTACTCTAAAGTAAGCTGTTGTAGGCTTGATAGGCTTATTTCAAAATATGGTCTTTTTTAAAAAAAAGCAGAGCAAATACAATTACTATTCTAAAAAGCACATACATAACAGAAGCCTACCAATTTTCCAGACAGCTAAGAAAACAAATTAATTTCCCCCATGTCATACTATGAAAAAGGGTTTTAAAAATTTGGTTTTTTTACAATCAAATGAAATACTACCCCTTACAGTTGCTCTGAAACGGCACAAAAAGAAGATAACATTTTGAAAAGCCAGGAAGAATAAGGAAGAAATAAGCAGGAAGGAAATAACTCTGATTTGATGGAAGAATGAGTCTTCATGAAGTGTTTGTGTGCCACATAAAATGAAGCTGTGCCCACATTTGACCCCTGGGCTGTAGGTGTGCCCACTGCGTGCTAATGGAAGCTTCCCATTCCAGTCCTCTGTGCCATTTTCCACCCTGCTCTGGAGGGTCCCCCAACATTCTGGGCCTGTTTTTCAGGGTTCTGCAATGGAGATGGGGAATCAGCAAAATCCACACACACAATCTCTTTAACACACACCTCCGCTGGATCATGAATGCAAGGGCACCAATTGGATTCAACCCATCATCTTCTGCTATCTGACATTTTTCCTTATTAAAAACTTTGCATCTCCGTTTTCACCTTCAGCAAGTAATGAACCGATAGCATGAAGAATGTAGCTATTATGAAGTATAAGTACTCCAGTGCATGTAATTTTCATTGCAATCGAAAAAAATCCATTTCCTGAGCAGTGACGGTGCCTGTAGCTACAACTTGCAGTATCTCGGTTCAGTCGCTTTTTTCCCTTCAGCCATTGTCTAAATCCTCTTGTAAGACATCAGAGATATTCGGGGGCGGGAGACGTGAAACACTTGACCCTCTCTCAAGTCTTAAAACAAAGTTCAGTTGGATAAATTTGTCTAGTATGGATTTTTCTTTTCTTACAGGGTTTTTTTTAAAAAAACAGCCCAAGGATCAATGGATACACACTTAAAGCTCTCTAGAAACTCTGTTGCAGAGCACTCAGCTGCCTGCTTTCTTAAATACCTCTTTGCCTAAATGGGAATGGGTGCTGAACGTACTATGCACCTCTGTGCTTTTCAAGGAGCTGCAAGGAGTTTGCAAGATGCAAACGTATCATAGCTTGCACATAATGGCACGTTAGGGTTGTCTGGCTGCAATCCAGAGAACGTCCTCCTCCCTTTCAAACCTCAGGTCGCTTCTACACTGAAGGCTTCTGCTGATGTCTTTTCCCCATATCAGAATAGGGGATGACACAGCACCATCCAAACTTTTCCATGTGTTACATTTTTACATCTCTCATCTACACCAGTGGGCATGTCTGAAAGTTCCTGTTTTGTTCATGCATAAACTTGCTTTCTCGCAGGGAATATAGGAAACTGCCTTCTACTGAGTCAGACTGGCAGTGGCTCCCCAGGGTTTCAGATCAGAGGTTTTTCCTAGCCTACTTGGAAATGCCAAGGATTGACCCTAGAACCTAGTTGCTCTACCACTGAGCTATGGTCCTTCAAGAATACATACCAAGGGCACTTCCAGATGATGACAGGGAGCTTAGACAATGCTGGCTACTTAATGAACATTCATTCTCATTTGTTCTCCTTGATTTCCAGCCACTATCTGTTACACCTCACGTCCAGAACTCAATACTAAGCAGGGCATGATTTTTCTAACTGTCTGGCCACAAGAAGTGTTTGATTTACCATTTCTCATGCATTTCTTGCCCATAAATCCTGCTGCACCCGCACTTGGGATCTGTTAGTTAGCAGTGGATCAGTCGGAATGCATAGAATGCAAATTGTAATACAATAAAATACAACATAAGAAATAAAAGAAGCAATAAAAATACAATAAACCATCAGTATGAATATCTAATGCAGACATGCTGCGGACATGCATGCAGACCACTTGTTCATGCACCACGGCTTGGGAATCCATCTTAGATAAATCACTCGACTTTATTTTGAAAAGTGGCAGCTTTTAATCATTGAATTTGCTATAGCTCACAGTCGCCATCTAGGGTCACAATTGTATATTGCATTTACAACACATTCAAAACGTTTTATTTGCAGCTGTATAACTGAGTCCTAGGTAGACTGGGTCCAGTGAAAAGCATTACACAGCAAATGTGCTTCCTCTGGATTTGGATCAGTCATGCTTCATTGACATATATAGAAGTCACCACCTGATACTGCAGCCCTCATATGATCGACATGAATGTGTGACTCAGCACATGGTGTTCATATAAAAAGAACCCGACTGTATAAATGCTGAGGCCAGGAAATCTTGGGGCAGCCGTTACTTTTGCTGAACCAGTTCTCAATAACACAGAGGAGGAGAGGCAAACCTTCATTCCAACATAAATAAGAGATGCTGGAGATTATTGAAAAAGCATTTCAACCTGCCTACTGATCTTGCACTAGGACAGTTTTGCAGATATGGAAGTTATGTCAGATTTCTTTCTCTTAAAAAGCAAAACAAGAAGACCTCTGCTGCACCAAAGCTTTTTCTAGTTTTGATGACGATCCTTCTGAAATTGCTTATTTTTCAGATCAGTGGAGAGTGATACAGAAGGGTCTCGGATCATTACATAACATGAAGAGCCTTGCACTTCTCACTATATCGTGAGTGACAGCACTACATAGACTGATCCCCCAACAACAGAGTAAGCAAGCAGAGTTACAAAATTGAAATCGGCTACAATTTTCCTGCTTAAGAAAATTTTCTGACTTCGTGCATATATTGGGCATTTAAAAAATCAGTTGCCTCTGTTTCAAGTTCCACAGCTTGTGAAAGACATGAAGGCTGCATAAACACCATTCAATAGAAGGCAGCTTCCTGTGTCCCTGTGTTCATACCATCAAGCCATACCTCCAAACTATGTGTGTCAATTATTCACACCCAACAGGATTGTGCTAAAAGTGCTCCATGCAGATTCCTTGGGGAAGCCTTCCAGTTGCTCCAATTTGGGTCCTTGGCAATCATAGCCTACGGATAGTCGATACATAACAAGTGGAGCTATAACCCAGTACAGTGTTGTTGTGTTTCCTTTGCAAGGGCTTATAAGAATGAAATAGAATACAGCCTATGTAGTCACTCATAGACCTCTTTGAATGGATGTGCTTACTGTACGCACTCTGGAACCCCATGCTATTGCATGCAGTGATGAATCAGAGAGAAAGAACATTGGGGGAAGAAAGTAATAGTTCAATAGAAATTACTATAAAGAAACCTAAAGTAACAAAAAGGCACAGATCTTGTTAACTTCACAGGAGCGGTTCTGCTGATCACAGGGGGAGGGATATTTAATTCTAGACACTCTCATGGATTCTATTGATGTAACAAACTCCCTTCTTGTTGTGTGTCCCCTGCCTACTGAGAGGCTGCATCTTTCTTTAATAAAATAGTCTCAAGCTATTTTTAAAATGCCCCCCCTTGAATGCTGCATTTTTGGTACAGCAATTCACCTGCAAGACTTTGCAGGAGGTGATTTAGCAATACAGTGGTACCTCGGGTTAAGTACTTAATTCATTCTGGAGGTCCATTCTTAACCTGAAACTGTTCTTAACCTGAAGCACCACTTTAGCTTATGGGGCCTCCTCCTGCTGCCGCGTCGCCAGAGCACGATTTCTGTTCTCATCCTGAAGCAAAGTTCTTAACCTGAAGCACTATTTCTGGGTTAGCAGAGTCTGTAACCTGAAGCGTATGTAACCTGAAGCGTATGTAACCCGAGGTACCACTGTAATATCTTTTCTATTTTTGAATTTTCTGACTCTCTAGCTTTTTTTCTAAAAACTAACATCCATCTTGACTACTGTAATTCGCTCTACACGGGGCTGCCCTTGAAGCTGTCCCAGAAACTCCAGAGGGTGCAGAATGCTGCAGCAAGGCTCCTCACGGGGTCTCTGCCATGGGAGCATATTCATCCAGTGCTTTTCAAGCTGCACTGGCTCCCGGTGGAGTACAGGGTCAGATTTAAGATGCTGCTTTTGACCTTTAAAGCCCTTCACGGCCTAGGACCCTCGTACCTACGGGACCGCCTCTCCCAGTATGCCCCACGGAGAGCCTCAAGGTCCATAAATAACAACACCCTAGTGGTCCCGGGCCCTAAGGAAGTTAGACTGGCTTCAACCAGAGCCAGGGCCTTTTCAACTCTGGCTCCAGCCTGGTGGAACGCTCTGCCTCATGAGACCAGGGCCCTGCAGGATCTGATTTCTTTCCGCAGGGCCTGTAAGACAGAGTTGTTCCACCTGGCCTTTGGCTTGGAGCCAATTTGATTCCCTCCCTCTCTTTCTTTTTTCTTTTTCTTCTCCTCCTGCGAGGAGGCTACATTTTAATATTTTAATGTTTCAATATTTTAATGTTGTATTTTAATTTTGTTTTTAAGTTGTAATCATTCAACTTGTTTTTATTATTGCTTGTAAGCTGCTCTGAGCCCGGCCTTGGCTGGGGAGGGCGGGGTATAAATTAAAAAATATTATTATTATTATTATCTTCAGCAGCAGCACACAATACAGCAGATGTGCAGGTGGAGCAATCAGTTCCCTGCATCTCTCCTGTTTATTTACTAGTATAAGAACAATTTAGGATTAGGCTGCTGGAAACATAAATAAGACAAACAAAATCCCTGCCTGGTGCATCTGTTTGTACACCGTGGATCCTGGAAAACCATGTTTCTATTTCCCCCACGTTTTGATTGCTGTAAAATAGCTGATGCGTCACATCTGCCCTCTGTGGCCTATTCTTCACAACAGTCCTCCGAGCAGAACAGCTATTATATGCAGTGCGCTCTGATCCCTGCTCTGTCTCTACTTTATCACAATCTCTAGCAAAGCAGAGAGGCTTCAATTCCACAAAGTCTCTGCCTACGTTTCAGACTCTCCCTAGTCAGCAATGCACTTAAAACTCATATTTAAGTCTCTCTGCCGTGTGCTTTGCTGAAGAGAGATGCTTTACTGAACAGGAGCCAAAATCTCAATCAAAGCATTTGGTTTGAGCATCGCATGCCTGTATTTTGTAATAGCTTAGTCCAGCCAATCCCCAAACTTGGATATTTTGGACTCTAACTCCCATCAGCCCCAGCCAGCATGGCCAATGGTCAGGGGTGATGGGAATTGTAGTCAAAAACAGCTGGAGGGCACCAGGTGGGGAAGGCAGGCTTAGTCAGTTAGCCATCTGCTCATGTGGCCTCAGTCACCAGGAACACCTATACACAAAGGAACTGGGGGGCGGAATCACAATAGGACAGAATTCCCCCCCCCCCCGTGGCTTTTAAAAGTTTATTCAAAGCATACATGGATCAAAGAGACCATTCACAACAGCCTTCTTCAACCGCTACCCTCCAGGTGTTCTTATCATTCCTGCCCATTGGCCATGTTGACGAAATCCAGCTACATGTGGAGATCACCAGGTTGAAGGAGGCTAGTTTACACCATCATTACAGATATGACTCACAAACTAGCTTTGGGGTGCATGCTACTTCATCATGCAATGAGGGTGTTCTTAATAGCTTCATTTATTTCATCTCTTTTCTCATTGTAATGAGAGAACATGACAAATCATCATGTTCATATATAATTCCACATACATGCATGGCTTCTACTGATATTTTAAAAATTCCTTCTCCCCCAGCTACTAAGAGGACGCACCTTCCTTTTCTTTGGTCATGCAGAATTCCAGAAAATGGCTGCCTTCCTTTGGCTTAATATAATTCCGGAAGATTCCGGAGGAGGAGGAAGAACCCATGGATTGCAAAGTTGTGTTGTTACGTTCTGCCTCATCTCAGCAGGAAGCCTCTGGGACATTACATTACTTTTGCCCATGTACGTGAATCATTCCTATTCACCTCAGTGGGGAAAAGTAAAATTACACAGTTGGCGACAGCACTGGAGTGAAGAAAACCTGCCCACTTCAGTACCAAGGCATGGGACATGCTCCCCCCCCCCAATGGTATCCTCCTTCTTGTACAACCATTTTCTCCTGACCCCTGTCTCTGGTCATCTCAGCATCTGGAGTAGTCAAATTTTGCCCACATCTCAATATCCATTCATCACTGTAACTTTTTGGACCTGACTTGCGCAGAATAAATTAAAGCACTGCACTCTGGGAAAGTGGCAGGACGATCACAACCCATCTCCTATATGTGACAACAATGACCCCTGTGTGAGGCTTATTTGTTTGCTTTGATTTTCTTCAAGACTGCTCTGCTCTTGCATTTTGCATTGTCCTGCTTTTCAGGACAATGATTAATGGAGAAAGTAGAATTGTAGCACTTCTTGATTGATTATGCCTTTTCTCCCAATTCACTGTCCTCATCTATTACATGTGACATTTGTAAAAACAAACACGATGTTGAATTCATTGGTTTGCCGCTTTAAAAAAAGCCCAGTGATGAGAAATCCATTCACCCTCTCCAAAAGATTTCTGTTCCTTTAGTTCCATCATCACAAAGGTGAATGAATATTTCCAAAAAACCATTTCCTGCCAGAAAGGAGCATAGCGGCCATGCTAAATGATAGGTGCTAGGCACTATTGTTAAATATGGTTAAGGATTTCTCGCACCACTTATCTTTTTTCCCTCTGGGTCCATTCAGTGCTATAATGAGTGTTTACACATGGTTTCATTTACTCATCTTTACTGAACACGTTTTGCCTATGGTCCCACCAGCCACCAAAATGTAGTCCTTGGAAGGTTGAGCAGGAGTGAATGCAGCCTTTGGGCTGAAAAGGTTCCCAGCCCTGGCTTAAGGCAAACTTTGTATCGCTGCTAATCATTCACATTCTTTATTTTAATGCAAGTTCTTCAGTGAGTTTCTTAAGCCAACGTACCAGATTGATTTCCCTTCCTGCTAATTTCTTGGGCATGAACATAATTGGCTCTATCTTTTACTCTGAGAATTTGATTTATTTTTTATTTTTACACCCATTTTGTGTTGTTGTTGGATAGCGCTCCCTTTTTCCATGATTTAAGTTCCTTCAGGCTAAAGTGGCACCTGCTGCTTTGCCTGCAACGGAGAGCGCAGATGTGACTTGTTACAGAAACCTGCCAATATCTGGCTGTGAACACGAGTCCCTAGTGACAGTATTTAGTAGATCCATGAGTAATTTTAGGAGATGAGAACTTGGGTATTTGGCTGCTGTGAAAGATGCTGTAATGAATGTGTCTCCACGTAACCTCCCAAAATAACTGCATAGCACTATCTGGATGAAGAGATAGGGTGATCATGAGCCATTTATTGATCTCTGTGACCATAGCTATGGGAGGGCCCAGTTCAATGCTTAGCATATTCTTCATATGCAGAAGGCTCAGGTTTTTTAATTTGGCTGGTGGAAAGTTCCCTTCCTGGGACACTGGAGAACTTCGGCCAGTTGTTGGGTGTCAACAGCACTCAATTTGACAGAGCAGGGTGATAATTCAGGATAAGGCCTAGCTTTGCATGTTCATATGACAGAAGAAGCTAATAAACAATGCTCAAGCCTAAAGGTGCTCCACAAATGTTGTCCAAGTCTTATTTTTCACATGTTAGGGCTTTTTAAAACGCAGAATGGAACAGAAGCAGGGCTTCCAAGCTCAAAATAAACAAGTGCATGGGCCTAAGCCAGCCTTTCCCAATTCACTAAAAACCTTAAAAGCCTGAGAAAACACCAACAACTTCACTTGGTGCTGAAATGGCGATGCCATTGGTCAGTGCTTAAGGAGAGGGCACGACACATATAGGGGTGTCACCAGGGAGAAAGAAATAGTGGTGTTCGCTTGATTTATCGATGCAAGTTGCATCTACGCTTTTGTTCAGGTGAAGGAAAGAAGGCTTTCCGATGCCTTGCGTGTACGTGTGCATGTGTTGAACGGATTGCCAAAATATGGAATG
Organism: Podarcis muralis; assembly: GCF_964188315.1. Classification (NCBI taxonomy): domain Eukaryota; kingdom Metazoa; phylum Chordata; class Lepidosauria; order Squamata; family Lacertidae; genus Podarcis; species Podarcis muralis. Next base: position 41,867,181 of record NC_135657.1, read on the forward strand.
CCAGATCTATAGTGGCTCCTCTAGCGACTAGCAGGGGTTGAGACGAAAGGGCGTGGAGGACAAAGAAGCTTCCTCCCATCTTCTTAGTAGCTTCCTTTGCCTTTGGAAGCTTCAGCTACTTAAAAGCCGAGTCACAGGGTGAGGTCAAGCAGTTCTGCTGAAACGCCTCACTCCTGCAGTTAACACACAGACCAGAGAGCAGCAGTCAGCCCTTGAGTTCAGTTGGGGCACGCAGGTATCTTTCGCAATGGCACTTTGTTCAAAGGACATTAAAAGCACTTTTGTACTGAGCAACATTTTCAGTCCATCCTCCAATTTCTCTTACATGAAAAACAAAAAAGCTCAAAAAGGAAAGGAAAATAATGAAAGACACCATCTTACAGGCACCACAAAATTTATCCACATTCTTCTTCACAATGTTTTCTGAGGCTGCTGTTTCTAAAGTGTTATGTACTGAGTTGAATAGGATCCAAAATGCAGCAGTCTGATTGGTCCTAGAATAATAGGATTCAGAATGCAGCAGTCTGATCGGTCCACAGGAGCCACCCAATCCAGCTCCAGGTGGAAGTGAATCTGCAACCTGATTGGCCTACAGGAGAATCCCGGAATTAGCCAATCACGTGGGGCCCATAGTGTAAATAATGTATATAAAGCAGACATTCTGCAGGAACTTCCATTCCTCCTCACCACTATGAGCTGAATAAAGAGCATGAAATCCACCCTCGACGCCGAGTATATTTCATAAAGATAAAGGGACCCCTGACCGTTAGGTCCAGTCGCGAATGACTCAGGTTGTGGTGCTCATCTTGCTTTACTGGCCAAGGGAGCTGGTGTACAGCTTCCAGGTCATGTGGCCAGCATAACTAAGCTGCTTCTGGCGAACCAGAGCAGCGCACGGAAATACCGTTTACCTTCCCGCCTATTTATCTACTTGCACTTTGACGTGCTTTCGAACTGCTAGGTTGGCAGGAGCAGGGACCGAGCAACAGGCACTCACCCCATCACAGGGATTCGAACCGCCGACCTTCTGATTGGCAAGCCTAGGCTCTGTGGTTTAGACCACAGCACCACCTGCGTCCCTGCTGCTGTTTCTAAGGCTGTGCCAAATGTAAGTCTGTGGAACTGTAAGAATCCATCCTTCCTTCCTTCCTTCCTTCCTTCCTTCCTTCCTTCCTTCCCTCCCTCACTCCACTTCCTTCCCCTTCCTCTGTTGTTTCCCCCATGACACATTTTAGAGTGAAAGCTTCCTGGATGCAAAGATTATCAACAAATACCGATTTCTTCATTAAGATTCTAAAACAGTAAATTTTAGCTAATGCTAGACATGCCCACTGAAATTAATAGGCATGACTAATTTAGTTACATGTATTTCAATGGAACTACTCTGAGTAGAACTTAATTGGATACAACCCATTGCTATAGAGAATTCAGATAAACCTGGCAAAAGCTGCATCTGAGATAGGAGCAAAGCCCACTGTAAGACCTTAAGCTTTCTGAAGACCTGTTCAAACAAGACTGGCTGAATCCAAGGTGCTAGAGTAAAGCAAAGTTCCTTTCAAAACCTCAGTCTCTTTGCTCAGCAGTTTCATGCAACTAAATCTGCCAGACAAAAGCAGGGTGCATATCAGGGGTTGGGAACCTGTGTGCCGTCAGACATTGCTGGACTACAATGCCCATCAGCCCTGATCATTGGCCATGGTAGCTGGGTCTGATGGGAGTCAGAGTAAAATAACTTCTGAAGGCCCACACATTCCCCACTCCTGATTTATATGGAAGCATGCTGGTTTCCATGTTGTCAAATTCAGTCCATTACAATGAGATCGTGACAAACTGGTGGAGACTTCCAGGTATTCTTGATATTCTTGCATCAGGCATGACAGGAGCTCTTAAGAAGTAAAGCACAGATCGCCTTTCTTTTGAAGTAACAAGCTTCTTTTCTTCTCCACACGGGGTAGGCAATTTTTCCCAAATCATACTTCCTGCTGTTGACTGGAAGGAAACCTACAGCCCTAATTGCTAGAGGCTGGTACACAAGTAGATATAATAATATTATCAATGATATTGAACCACTTCAGTTTCTAGTGCCTGTTGACTGTCCACTTTTTACAGCTCTCAGTGACACTCACTGGTGATAATTTAATTCCACAAACTTGAATTTAATATGATTTCTTTATTTAAAATATTTAAATTAGAAAATGTCAGAGTGGTTTGCAACAATATTAAAATACATCAAGATACCTCCTTCAAACAGTAAATACAGCAGCAATATTTCAGAGCCAATAGCTCTCCAGAGATCTCCTATCATCTGCTCTCTGGACTTTTTAACTGATGATGTCAGAAATTGAACCCAGAAACTCATGCACACAAAACATGTGCTTTACAATTAAGCTTACTGTGGTCTCTCCTCTGATATCACTCTATTCACAAGACAAATAGTGAAAAGCAAGGTCCTAGGGTTGTATAGCACTAAGCAAATGATTCCATCAATGCGAGGATTTCTCCTTATGCAACAGAACATTTCCCCCCTCACATGTGCCCCCTAAATTTGTTCTGGGGGTTCCCTCAACCCTCTGGAGCAGATCTGGGAATGGTGTGGGTTATGCAGGGGAAGAAGAGATGAGGGAGTCTTGTTGTGCTAACACTAATCCTGGCATTAGCCTCATTGATTAGTTGAATGATCCCTCCTTGCATTGATACCAGGCCTGACCGAGCCAGATACCTCATTCTACTGGCCAGTAGTCACAGGTGCCATTGTTGCACATCCCTGTTCTCTTCTGCTCCTGAAGAGGGCTCTGCAGTCTAGACATGTACAATTCAGGGTAGCTCATAAGATTCATGCCCTAGCAGGAGCACCAACTTGAATAAAATATTGTGGGAGCCCAGGTAAGCCCCACCCCGCATAATCAAAAACATAACATAGTGCACACACACAATTTGAATGGGAATGCCCATCAACTTTGTGGGGGCCCGGCCCCCTCAAATATTTTACTGTTGGGGCTGAAGCTCCCATGGTCCCTTGGAGTTGCCTCCTATGTGCCCCAGTCTCTGGTTCAAGCCCTGGAGTCCTTGACCCCCAAATCACAGACATTAAAAAAAGCTGATAAAGGGCTAAGAATGAAATCACAAATAGTGAATAGATCAGCCTGCAGCTGTTATTGTCAGTCATTCAACATTAATCACTCCCAAACTGAAGGACGTGACCTTGAAGCATGGGATGCAGTTTGTGTCACAAGAAGAGAATAAGCAAAGAAATTGTTCTTAACAGTATTCTGCAGACACTTGCATTTTCTTTCTTGAGATTTGGACAAATTAGCCACTCTGAACATCTGCTTCAACATGTTTATTAAGGTGTGAAGGTGACTGCCAATTGCCTAGGAACAAAATACGTTGGTCGCCCTTAATACCCCTAGTAAAATCAGCAACTTCCTGGATCAAAGTGAAGCAACTACTACATCACTTTTATTCTGGCAGCATCCCTAGTACAGTGTTTCCCAACCACTGTTCCGCGGCACACCAGTGTGCCGTGAGATGTTGCCTGGTGTGCCGTGGGGAAAATTCAAAAGATTTTTTTTTTTTGTAAAAGTCAAATTAGGTCCTAATCTATCCCTCGAGCGCCTCTTGTCCGTTATTGTGACGCATGAAGCGTGTTCCCGCCCACTCCCCGCCCTCCCTTGCTTCTCTCTCTCTCTCTGTGGCGTTCTCCACCGCTTCCTGCTGGGCATGCGCAGCTCGCCTCGCGCTTCCATTCCGGCCCCTCCTTCCCCCGACTACCCCGCCGCTCCGTTCCTTTCTCTTTCTCGCGTGTCAGAGAGCGGCGGCGCGAGCGCGGCGGTTCCCTCAGGGCTGACGGAGGGCTCGAGGAGGAGGAGGCAGGACGTGGAGGCGGAGAAAGCGGCGGCGGCCACCCCCCACCTCCGGCTCGAGGCCCGCGTAGAAAGCTGAGGGGGAGAGATAGATAGAGGTGGGCGGCGGCGGCGGCGACCACGACCAACCGCCACAGTAGTTGTAGTGGTGGCGACGGCGAGCAGGGCCTCCCGCTCTCTCTCCGTCGTGTCTCTCTCTCTCTCTCTCTCTCTCTCTCTCTCTCTCTCTCTCTCTCCCGGGCCCGTCCGTTGAGTCTCCCGCGCGCCTCGGCTACAAGATGAGCATCGAGATCCCGCCGGGTCTGACTGAGCTGCTGCAGGGCTACACGGTGGAGGTGCTGCGGCACCGGCCGCCGGACCTGCTGGCCTTCGCCGCCGAGTACTTCGCCAAGCCGTGCTCTCCTTCCTGCCTCGCTTTGCTGCCTCCTCCCCCCCACCCCCAAAGCTTGGAGGTTCCCCGGCGCCGACCCGCAGGTTTGACCCCCTTCTCACACCTGTTCGCGCTCCTTGCACGGAATGGGGCGGATGGGGAGGAACGGGGCTCGCCGCTGCCTCCGCTCGCCCTCCCCCCCTCCGCCGGCGGTCCCGCGATTCTTGGCTTTTTGGCGGTTGGCACAGAAGGAAGGCAAGGGGGAGGGGAAAAAATTGAATCTTACACTTTCGTGCGTCCCTCCCGGCGTGACGCTGCGCGCTGACGTCACGGGGCTGTAATGGTGGTGTGCCTCGAGATTTTTTTCATGAAACAAGTGTGCCTTTGCCCAAAAAAGGTTGGGAAACACTGCCCTAGTAAACCATCTACAACCAAAATAAGAAAAAAATCATTCGCTATTACCATATAGATGCCTGGCCCAAAGATAGGGTACACACAGTCTTTCAGAACTGTTCGTTTCCTTGGAGAATTAACACTCCAAAGCTTTTAGAATTATAACAATTTATCCCACAAGACCTACAAATAAAAATGTGCTACATTACAGTGTGTGTGTGTGTGTGTGTGTGTGAGAGAGAGAGAGAGAGAGAGAGAGAGAGAGAGAGAGATGCAGTATGTATATATGTAATGATCGTTTTGTAATGCCTTAAAGTATTCAAACCTGCTCTTGAACTTTTCTTGGCAAAACCTTAATGTTTGATTTCATAACGGAGGCACCTTGTCGCTGGACAGATGTAGACTAATTTGCAGCAAATGTGCCCCCATTGGGGTCTGTCATCAGTGCGGTGTTCAAGGAACCATTATAGTTAATGAGTTGCTTCTAATTGCACCTCATTTCCCAAGTAACATATTGAAAATAGATCCCAGGGAGACAGAGTGCACGTCTTGGTCATTCATACACCTCTTGGACTCCCAGGGAAACTAATAGGCTGCTGAGAGAATCAAGTGCAAAGGATGTGATGTGACTATCAACGACAAAAGAGGAAAGAAGAGCACCTACCTCAAGCAAGAGCCTGTGGATTCCTACAGTTCAACTGGCTAAATGTTCTTGCCAGCAAAGAAGCATTTGGCCCCAGGAATTGTCTCCACATTTCCTTCAAAGTGTTCCTTATGTATTTAGATTGAGGACTCAGCCGCACCGTTTAAGGCACTTCTAATGCCACTTTAACACCCAAATATGTCAGGGACTGGCAGAGCCAGGAGGAGGATTAGCCTGGAGGAAGTGCAGAATGGGAACAGGAAGGGCCCAGTGGGTTGTGGACCGAGAGCAACGGTAGGGACGTGCAGTGAGAAATGCAGTCAGCAGAGGGGACAACAGCTGGTAAGGTGAAGTGAATACCTAAGAGCACTGCCCTTGTCTGGCCCCTTCAGTATTTAGGGCTGGGAAAGGGGAAGTGCTGGGCCAGTTCAATTTTCATAGAGTCAGGTGAGTAAAAGAGAGGATTAGCAAAGCCTGGATTGTGTTGCAGAGAACAGAGGCTTATCTATGTGTATTGTCTGCAGAGCCTTGAAGGGCTAATGTGAAAAGAAAATGTGGGGTTAATAATAATAATAATAATAATAATAATAATAATAATAATAATATTTCAATAAAAGTGACTGAGAAAACCTCCACCAGTCACAGCTCAATTCCATAAAGGATTCTGTTCTTAGGAAGGTTTAAGGTCAATCCTTAGCTCTTTTGTAATTTTGTGTGTGAGTCTATCAAAACTTGTTTTGAGGTTATAGAACTTTTTTATTTAAAAAAAAGTTAAATCCAACTGATGCCAACGGGAGAGTTGAGCACATGCTTATTCCTCTTGCATTGAAATCAAAGGGTCCTAAAAGTGCTGACATTTAGCTAGATTATGCCCAGTTTTATTGTTGGATTTTCCCAGAAAAATTACTTACCCTGCAAAACAAATATTAAATTTAAGCCAGCTTTCAGATTTTGAGGAAATACAGCTAACTAGGTAACAGTCCTGTTTTTTAAGATCCTTTCTTTCTTTTTAAGGAACATTAAGAAAAACCACTTTTTCCTGAAGGTAGGTGGTCTAGAATAATTTTGAGTCATGAATCAGAAGGAAAATACACATGATACCAAGTCTTGCGGTATACCTGTAAGCATCAGATACAATTAAAAAGCACCAAACACAGCAGCTTGCCAAACATATTTTGGCATCCCCACTGTGCTAAATGCAATACACAAATTGATGAAAGCCACTTTTTCCTTTTCCTCAGTCCACCTCTCTTTGAAGAGAAATTGTCAGGGTGATTAAAGGGGTGACACTCATCAATTTTTCAGATTGTCTCCTTGTGAGTTTATCGCTAAAAAAACCACAATTGCACTATAATAGCCCCCTTAGCCTCTAGCTAAAAGCCAGTGAAAACAACTCTGAAACTGTACCCAAAGGCAAAATTGATACTAAATTGTGAGCTCTTATAGCTAAACTCTTGCCAGGGGCCTGTCCGTCTTCCATGATCAAGGAGGGCTACCTCTTGCTTGCTGTGTGGGTAACTGGGAGAGAGCATGGCGTGACAACTCTTTTTCCTGAGGCTGATTTCTTCAACAGTGTCAAAAGGAGACAAAGCAATCCTCCCTAGAGAGCCTCTCATTAGAAGCAAATCATGTATTCCTGTCACACCGTTTTCAAACTACAGGGCTTCCCACCACCCATGGAAAGGAGAATTGCACATTATTATTGAAGAGCAATTTTCACCGGCAAATTTGTGTATAAGTAATATGCCAACATAATAATCCAGTATGATTCTCGGGGCCAAACTGTCACATGGTTTGACTTTGCAGGACTGATATAAGAAACAGCTCACATGGGAGGGAGCTGGGCTGGGGACCAGAGCAAGGGAAGGTAGTTCTGTCCTGATTGGAATCCCCACCACAATAGGAAGAAAAGTCCCATTGCTGCCACTATCCATCTGTTAAAGAAAAGCCAGTCATGTGACAAATGCCTCCTCTAGTTTGGAACTTAGCATGTGTGCTGTTTGGGAGCAAGGGATGTACAAAGGCATTGATCTGCATCCCAACCTGTGCTTGTCTCATGCGGTGCCGTTTCTGTTCTGCTGCATTCCAAGTTCTAACAAAACCAGTGTTATTCATCTCACTGTCTGCTGTGGCAGAATTTTGCATTGTTCTGTATTGCTCATGTCAATGCAAAAGAAATGCAGTGCAAATGGAGAGAGAAACATAAATTAGGCATTGTTTGTGGACTGAAAATAACAAAAACAGTGATTACCGATTGTATTGAGTTCCATACTGGACATGGGATAAATAAGTGAACATAGACAATTCCCACTCCCATTTCTGAAGGAATTTTCCAGCATTCCTACTGGGAACAATACAAAATGCTTCCAGCACTTCATAAATTGTTTGCTGTTGGTGTCTTAGACTGAGTTACTTAGGCAGCGGCACTTTCATTATCTCCCTTCACTCACCCATATTTTGGCCCTAGTTTTTTAGGTTAGGTCGGCAATTTATTTACAGTTGTGTTGTTTTCGGTGCCTTTGCCTCTGTGTGTATGTCAATAAGTCCTGTGAGTAAAGTGAACACAGTCAAGGCACAAGCAGCATACATACAGAGTGATATTACATATTTCATTGCAATAGTGTCTTTTTAAAAGCAACTGGAAAAAGCACTTATTTTACTTTTTTTTTAATGTATTTTATTTTTCCACCCAAGGACACGGAACATCATCAAAGCGATGCCTATACAATAGTGACAAATAGAATTCTTTATTTTTAATGTGGCTAGCATGAAAACCCCTGGAGTTAATTGTCTGGAATTTGGCAGGCGCTACCATGTCTCAAATGTCGCACACCTTTGTGGAAAAACAAGGAAGTTATGGATGTTTCAGTTTCCCAAGACAAGTCAATGTTGTTTTTTTCTGGATCAGGTCAGGAAAGGCCAGGTTCAGATCATTCCCGGTTGGGATTGATATCAACTGCCAAATCCGACTCCAAATCAGATTAGAGGCCCTTAATTTATAGAGCTCTAATGAAAATCCAAGCAGTGTGTGAAAAACTCCAGAATGATTTCTCCAAGCTGGGCAATAGGGGAACAAAATGGCATATGAGGCTCAGTGTAAGTCAGTGTTAAGTGACTTCATACATACACCAATGGGAGCTATTAGTGGTGACTAATCAGAAAACAGATCTTGAATTCATAATGGAAAGCTCAGTGAAACATTAACTTATAGCACAATCCTAGCCATGTTTGCTCAGAAGTATGTACTCCTGTGGGGTGTACTCTGAAGTAACTGGGGTTACCGAATTTCCTGGAGACTAGCTCCACTGAATTCAATGGAATTTATATGGGAGTGGATATGCAATAGTTGTGAAAACACAATACTTTTCACTGTCATCAGTGCACATATCTAGTTGTCTGTTGTTAAATGTATTAAGCTCAGCTGATGGGCCTGCATTAGGTAAATCCATTCTAAGTAACCTAAAATTTCATGTTTATGTGTAGGTGAATTTATAATATGTATCTACCTGTATTATCTATCAGGGTGAATGTTACCCAGCATTCATGCTCATTTTATAACACTGAAATAGCTTTTACTTAAATTCATGGCCCATTTCTCAGCAGGAAGACACTAGAAAATAAACACGTAGGACAAGATGCAAGGAATACTATCTGATTCTAAAATGCAGCTGAGCTAAATCTACCTAGTGTCTTTCAGGAACAATTTAAATATTTTCAAAAACTGCACCCTCTTTTGATGATTTGTTTTTAGAAAAGACTATGAAACATGTTAATCATTTCCTTTATCCTTCCCTCCCTTGCTCTCTCTACAACACTGTTATATAGACAAATCTGATTGGCCACATACTTTAGTGACCTCATCTGATTCACTGTTTTGTCCCTAATTGGCGAAGATCCACATTTGCAATTGATCCAGGAAGCATACGCCCTCAGTCTCATTTTACCATGTTTATCCTCACTAAAGTCACCACAAAGAATCTGACTGGCTATGTAGGGTCATGATGTCATGCATATGTATAAATCCCAGAAGAAAAAAGTAGCAGGAAGCAGAAATTAAAAAATGAGTCTGAAACACCAGCAGGCAGAGGTGAAACAATGATACCGAAAGGTATTGGGGAAAATTTCTACTCCTGAAACAGCTATTTGCTGCCTGAGAATTGCAATGGGAGAATATTTGGTGCAGTCCTGATTCCAATCTCAGTTTATGACATTGTGCTGGCAACATGAGTATACACATAACAAGGGGAAGGCATAACACTATATTGTTATAAGATTGAGGGTTAGTTTAGAGGATGCCCATGGATCCCGACTACTATAAGCCTGTGATTGTAGTTAAGGGAATCTGCTGAACCTGCAATGACTATCAACTTCCAGGGGAGTATGGAATGCCATGCCTGATTCGTTTTTTACAAGGAATCCACCTAATGCCATCATCTAACCATTCTCTTCCTGTATTTTCTCCATGGTTCTTCCATCTTTTCATCCATTGCATAAACTTTTTTCCAAGTATGGAAGAGTTGGGGAAACTCTAGAAGTATAGGTGCCTTTAGCACAGCTCCTCTGTCTGTTTAAAAGGGCGAAAGTTTGTCATTGGCATTGACTCATCGGGACAGTGAGCCTGCAACAGCTCAGCACAGTCTTGTGTGTGCGCATCATTTTATGAACCTCCTTATTTCCTTTAATCAATCTTTTAATTAGCACTAAAATGCTTTCCAGATTTTTTTTGTTTTCTTTAATGAAGGGAATAGTGCTATAACATATTAATGCTGCAGTGTTAATTTTTAAATCTTTATTGTACCACTATAATCAACACCGCAGTATTATGTGCTATAGTGCTATGTGTCGGGCTTCAGGGAATCTGATCCCTCCCACAGTGGCAGACAAGAAGCAGATAAACAATAAAAGTTCTTACCAAGTAATTTATTCAATATTCACACAGAGAGACGAAGGAATGCAATCTCCCCAATGACGTTGCTCCAAGTAAAGTCCCACTCCATCTCTCCTATTCCACGTCACCCCTGCATCGGCTAATCTGAGCTTCTGCCTCTGAGCTTTCTGTTTTACTACTCTCAATGCTCGCCCAGTCCTGGGAGAGGGGAGGTCAGGAATGCTTTCAAGAGACACTGAGTCTGTTAGCTGTCTCTCCCCTGGTGCTTCTTCTTCCTGCTGTTCCTCTCTCAATATTTCCTAGCTTCTCCCCTCTTCAGCCTCTGAACTATGGCCTTCTGCAAACCACTGTTCTAAATCTATACTGTCCTCCTGTTCTCAGGAAAGTTCAGGAGAAGGGGGGCAGCCCCCATCATTCCTCCTCAGTCCAGCCCCTGACACTATGCCTCTCTTTCCAATAGATAGATAGATAGACCTGGAAAAGCATTTCAACAGTAATTAAATTATCATTTTTATATAAAAAACCAATAATAAAACGATATGTACACTGAGCTTCAAAGCATCCCAATCAAAACAGGTGGTGTGGAAGGAGCATTATGTGGTGTACACAAAGGAAAAGGGCAAAGCTGGAAGTGTGGAGAGTCAATTGTAATTCCAGTTATAAGTTACAGTAGAAGAGCAATGATTGGGAGCACTTGGAAGCAACCCATATTTGCTTCTGGAGACATTTAGTTGGGTAAGTGTTGGTGAGAGAATAATTTACTGAGTAACACTCAGCTGGAGTTTGGTCTGATACAACAGAGCAGTTCTTATGTTCTTGTACAGCTTGAGGAGTCTCTTAGCAGATCAAAATCATTGCGCACTGAAAAAGACAACACATTTGGGCTGGTAACTTTTATATTTAAAATGGTTCTGAGAGCAAATCTTTCAAACGGAGCTACACAGAAGCTGGTAGATCTGACACAGTCAGATGTTCAGTGTCTACAAAACACAAAACTGTCTTCTATGGACTCTGTGGGAACCCTGGCTTATTAAGCAATGCATTCTGTTAGTCAGCATGCAGAGTTGCTATTAATAACAGGTAAGAGATGAAACTGAACAAATACACTGTGTAACAACATCATCATCTTGCCTTTATAATTAATGAACTATAATTAAAAAATACCCTGAAAAGAATGGAGCATAGCAAACCATTAAACAAAGTACTTAATCTGAATTAAGTGCTGGGTGGCTGCTTTGCTTAACAATATATTCGTTGAAAATTGTATGTCTTGTATTAATTTAAGTTTATTGTTTTAAAATAAAATAATGAACATATAGTTAGGGAGCAAGTACATAAAAGGGGCTCCAAAATGGGGTCTACTTTATACTGACCAACCTGTTTCATGAGCCTACTTGACAAATCTGTAGAACATGCAATATTGGGGGGTTGGATGATACCTAAGGCTCCCTTCTAGGCCTGTGGTTCTGTATCTGTGATGTTAGAATCTACAAGAGGAGTGATATGCAATTGTTCAAACCATTCTCTTTGTTCGGTAATAGAAGAATAAGCAGAATCATGGGATCTGGAGCTAGATCAAAGGCCAGGCCAGCCAGGAAGCAGTCTAAATGACATGCTTCAAGCATGGAATTGGGAAAGGAATCTAGGGGCACCAAATGTTGGATAAACTTTGTCCAAAATAAGTCATCTTTGAACTCCCTGGGTCTTGCAAAACTGGCACAGGAGGTGATTCCAATACAACAAGAGTAGTGTACTGTACATAGGTTTCCTAGAAGGATTGCCTTGTGCTAGAATTGCTGCAAACAGAATCCCTGATCTGAACCTGGTAACAGAATAGAAAGAATTTTATCTCCACCACAAGAATAAGTTTCAAAGCTGTACTGGAAACAGTCTTAAAATAGATACAAATCAACATTACAAAATACAAAATAACACAATGCTCTTAAACAAGCAAGCAACGTAGTCCTCTCTTCTTTAACTCATTAAAACAGTTCAGTAACTTTCCTCTCTCTGGTCCCAGAGAGAGATCCTATACAGGCGTCTTGCCTGATCATCATGAAGCTTAGTCTATCTTTGATATGCTGGTAGCTGCTTCTCCCAGCAGGCTGAACTGGATTTCTTCCCTGCCTGTTCACTCTGAGGACACAGAGATGATGTGTTATCAGGTTTCATCTTCCTGCTGACAAAGAGACCGTTTGGGTTTCCAGCAATAGGTCATCAATTAGCCTAAGCCTGCCCACAGAAACATCCAACCTTTCCGTACTGTATTAGCTATAGTTAAACCTCCTGCCTAGTGTAAACTTCTCTTTATAGCATCTCAAATACAATACATTCAGACATTACATTTTATGCATATTAAACTTATATCTTTAACACCTAAGTCAGCACCATCTTTTCTAAAAAGAGAATGCCGTCAGAAAAGAATAGTCCAAATTAGTGTCAGAAAAGCAAACAGCCAAAATTATGCCTTTAAGGCTTCGCCTAATGGCAATGGGTGATTTCCAGTGTTTCAGGAACAGATTTTCCCTTCCTTCCCTCCTCCCTGCAAACACACACACACACACACACACACACCGGTCATGTGCTACTCCAAGAGGCTCCTCCAACCTTGAGAAGCAGATTTAGTGAGTGTGTAGGAGATTGTGAAGTAAGGAAGGGTAAGTCGATTCCTCTAACAGACAGGTACAATTGCATATCATTCCTTTTATTCTTTGTTTTCATTCTGATGAAATAAGCACAGGTCGAGCTAACTTGGAACAGAAAGGGTTTTGTTTCTTTGATCTATGTTAAATTGAAGGACATTTCCTGGGAGGATAGCTCAGGCGGTAGAGCATTAGACTCTTAATCTCAGGGTTATGGGTTTGAGCCCTACATTGGGTAAGACTGCCAGGGGTTGGACTAGATGACTCTCGTGGCCCCTTCCAACTGTATAATACTATGATTCTCTGCACGTATACACTTGCACGCGCACACACAACGTGTTCTAGGAGAACTTGCACAAGACACAGTCCCAACACCCTATTTGGGGCCTTTTCACACTCTTGCTACAGAAGACTACTCAGTGAATGTGCATAAGCCATAGAGTGGCCACTTTAGCTTTTTCATCTCAGATGGTCAAGATCCAAATGCAATCACTTTGTTTTCCTCTTTTTTTGTTTCAAAACTTATGCAACATAGTAAACAACAACAAAAAGAACATATGTCCACAAAAAGATAATTTTAACAAGCCTCAATCGCTATTGTAAAATCTTTTTAATCTCCAAAAATGGAGCTACACAAAATGAATTTTTTGCAGCCTGTACATTATTTATTTTGCCACAGGTGGGTTTTTTTTTTAAAAGTTCATTCAACTTAACAACAACAAAAAACACCTCCTCAGCAGGAAGGTTATATTTTTGTTCTGCTGTTTGTTTCATCACAATGAAAACCAAGAATACAAGGTCATCACGAAGCTTAGTAGACATCACTTGAGCTGTTTACTTCTTTTAACTGAAAAAAATGGTTTTGATATTAAGATATTGGCAATCAATAACATCATGCTATTTACCTTCATGCTGAACATAATTAGTTGGTGATAATAATGTAAGGTGTGCTATTTCTATATACCTTTCTAAGGCTGCAGAATTTGCTTGAGTTTCATTCATTTCTTGCTTGCTGTGCTGTAGAAGTACAACAGATCATCAAAGAGACAGGCTACTGAGCTTCCTGATAAATGTTGCAACTGGAAATACCTGGCTTTTAAATTAGTTGCCAGTCCAGAACCATCCTGCATAAAGGACTCGCCTCTGAGCCGGTGGCTGTGCAAATAGATTTTATTTGGACAGACATCTTGTACGTCAAATGTCTACTTTTCTAAATAAACCTTACACTGTGCAACAGAATGGAGAGGTCTGCATTGTTCTGTGATGTAAATGGATGGAAATCAAATGAAGTCAGGTAGGATCACCACCAGGGCTAAATTTACCCCCATAGCCTACAATTCACAGTAGAAATTGAATCATTCAGCCATTCACGATGCTTCCCAGGGCCATCAGTCAGTATGCAACAGATCTTGAAGAAACACAGGGGAAAGGAACAGGTCAATACAAAAGTGCTTATCTCCTTTTTGGCTGCTTCTACACAAAGGGTGCAATGCAGCCTTTATTTTGCTGGCTAGTGTTTGGAATATCCATATATCCAAATTATGGGCTATAGTAAGGCTAGCCTGTGTAAGATCTGGCTGGGGCAACCCAGTCAGATGGGTCTAAACCACTGAGCCTCATGGGCTTGCCGATCAGAAGGTCAGCGGTTCGAATCCCCGCGATGGGGTGAGCTCCCGTTGCTCTGTCCCAGCTTCTGCCAACCCAGCAGTTCAAAAGCACACCAGTGTAAGTAGATAAATAGATACTGCTGTGGTGGGAAGGTAAACAGCATTTCCGTGCACTCTGGTTTCTGTCACGATGTTCCGTTGCGCCAGAAGTGGTTTAGTCATGCTGGCCACATGACCTGGAAAACTGTCTGTGGACAAATACTAGCTCCCTCGGCCTGAAAGCGAGATGAGTGCCACAACCACATAGTCGCCTTTGACTGGACTTAACTGTTGAGGGGTCCTTTACCTTTTTACCTATTATTATTATTATTATTATTATTATTATTATTATTACTACTACTACTACTATTTCTCTTCTATTATGAAATCTAGGCACTCAACCAGAAAAGGGAGTAGGCACACATTTAACCCTCTCCTGAAAAAATTAAAGTACAACTAAAAACTGGGGGGGGGGGGGGGGGGAGCAGTTGAAATATAATTTAAGAGGTGGATCCTGCAAAGTGTTATGTGGCAAGACTTGTTTCCAGTCATGGTGATGTCAGAGGCACTAGCCAATAGGTTCCCACGACCCTGTTTATTTAATAAAAGTGTCATCATTCTGTGTTGTGCTTTAAAAGTCCAAGCAGATAGGTCCTAATCTATTCAACACAGGGGGCAGAATGTAGGGAGCCGGGGATCACCCAAAGAAGCTGAATGGTGGGACGGCAGAAGATAAAAGGAAGAATGTTTTCCTTCATGGAGTGTATAATTAAACTGTGGATTTCGGTATTACGTGATGGCCAACCACTTAGAGGGGCTTAAAGGGTAAGATTATCAATGGCTACAAGGCATGCTACTATGAATATCTATATGGTGCCTCCAACATTGGTGTCAGTGAGTGTCTTGTGGGGGGGGGGGGAGACTATGGTGATTACACACTGCTTGGGTGTTCCATAGGCATAGGCCTGGTCGGCCGCTTGGAGACAGAATACTGATCTAGTTGGGCTCCTTGTGAGTTTACCAGCAAACACCTGATAGTGGTGGGAATAAAGGTAAAGTATAATTTCTCTAGAGCAGCATTGCTTCCAGGACACTATCAACCCCACAGGGTAATGATGGCAGCAGCCCTGCTGTGGAGGAAAGGAAACCTGTGGCCCAGGGAAGATTAGGTCAATTATGCCGTCCTAATCATAACACCCCATTTGATCATAGTGCTGGTTGCCGTTAGTCAGTAATGGGGAGGAAAATTGTCTGCTCATTCTAGGGGAAAGTCCCTTAATTCTTAGCATTATTACTAAAGGTCAAATGGTGGAGCAGATATCCTGAAAATAAATAAGTAGTGCAAGTAGCATTCAGTATTAGTGGTAGTTATTGTGTTGGGTGAACTACCTTGTGAATTCATGAATGGTATTATATCAGTAAAATGGAAAATAACATAACATAAAAATAGTTTGGAGACTGTGTGCATCCTCACACTAAGCCTTCCATGCTATTACCCTAGAGCAGATCATAGCTGAAATCCATGTGCTAGCCACAGGCATATGGGAAAGTCTACATTTAAAAAGAGAATTTCAAGGCAGGCTGTTTTACTGTAGGCACCTGATCCACTGCTGGATTATACTGCCACAGCTCACTGGGTCTTGGTCTTACGTTGCTTTCCATAATTTATATTATTTTTAAAAAAGAAAGAAAGAAGGGAAGACATTCCAGCCTTCTAAGCTATCTCCCCAACCACCTCTGAGAGTTCTTTGCATAGACAATGCTACATGAATATATGTCTGTAAAAAGTTTGGGAGTGTTTTTTTAAGCGTGTAAAGAAACAATAAGAAGCAGACATTTTAAGACTAAAAAGCGATAAAATGGGGAGGAAAGGGGAGACTGACACAGAATGAGAATCAGCTACTTGATTATGCTTTTGGAGAAAAACTGTCCTAGTAAACATAACCACTTGCTGTTACCTATTTGTATCTTATCACATCCATGTCAGGATTGCTTAATTTATTATATAC